>NW_015642562.1:764209-768801 GCF_001515625.1 Sinocyclocheilus rhinocerous
AACTTTTATAAAGAATATCTCTTTGGATTTGAGACTTTAGTCTTTGCAACTTTACAGATCTTCTTTATGCACCAAGAGCTTGTAACACTCCAAAGAGAAAGAAAAACTTGAAATCGCATCATATGACCCCTTTAACTCCCCAGAACATTGTTTTAAGAGTCTTCTGGTCCTTCCACGTGATCTTAGGCAAGCTTTAGATGAGCAGTGCTGTTCTTGTAGAGCACTGGTCATTTTATGTGATGGGGAAGTCGTGGTCTAATGGTTATAGGTTAGATGTCAGATGGTTCTTCAAGACTTACTGGAATATTGTACATTGCTCTTTTGCAGTAATTTGTGTTGAAAAACCACACCTCAGTACAGAGATTTGTGTGGTGTTTGTTTGATTGGATTGGATTTTGTTCCCAATTCTTAGGGGTTCTTAAACGGTTTGATCTTTGATTGGCTATACTTTGGAAGCAACGTTTTCTTCCAATTTCCCAAGAAATAAGTCCTGTCTCGTGAGTTTTGAGTTATTCTGTGAGTCTCAAGATGTTGTTATGGTGACTGTTGAGAGTTTATTCTAGTTTATTCTGAGGAGCGAGCAGATCATGATCTTGTCACAGAGGGCCGCTCTGAGTCAGATATTTGACATCACTGTAGTGCACATGAAGCTCACGAGAACAAATGTGACCCTCTCTGTGAAATCCAGGCTAAAGTCTCAGAATCTAATTATCAAGCATCAAAGTTTGATTTCAGCCATTAATTTTACTATGATATCAATCTTTGACATAGTCTTACTCAGTCAATATTAAAGATATCAATGTTACATTTTCACAGAATGTTCTTTACCTTATGAAGTATGATTTTATGTAGAAAACAGTAAATCACCCAAAAAAATGACTTTAGCTGGGTTTTCAAAATACGCACGTTTCAGCACCACGGACAGCAGGGAAACCGTTCTTTCTTTCCTTTATAATGTGACAGAATTGTGTTTGATGCTGTGCGTGCTATTTAAATTTAAAACTGTTTAAATTTATATTAACAGTGATTTAAAATTTAAACATAACTAAATTTTACATTTAAAATCTTTGTTATTTGAGAACATTAGTGTTTGCACCTCATTCAAAAGATTTGAGAAATTTAGAGATTTAGAGGAATGAAAATTCACCCTATTTATTTTCTAAATGCATGTTATAGATCTTACTGTGAATGATTCGTCCATGTATTTTCATTTGCAGATATTTTTTTTTTACCTCATAATTTGTAATCAAAATGTCATAACTGGATCTTCTTGTGAAACAACAGTAACGTATGCAAAATTCCTTCAACATCTGTTGCATAGAACCAAATTCCATGGCAGTTTCTATTTTTAAAAAAAATCTGTTACATTCAACATCACAAAACCATCGCTACTTATGTTTCAAAAAATTTCTGAATTTAGTGAATTTTTTAATGTAGAACTTTAAAACTGAAACAGTTTTTTCTTGTAAAACATACTCTAATAACGTTTTTATTACAACTTTGAAAAATAATTTTCTACAGTGTATTACATTTGCATAATTTATTATTATTTAGTTCTGATTGTTATAGTCTGAGAGGTGGAAATACATCTGTGATGTAAATTGTCTGATTAAAAAAATGATAAATTCGCAGGCATGTTTGTTCCTTCATGGACAAAATTCTGGCTGTTGAAACTGGTTCATTGGAATTAAATATTGAATTGGACTGAAATCAGAATTGTTGTTGGACTCTATTGTTCCACAGGTGCATTGTGGGATCTCGCCAGTGGCTCTGAGCCTGATCACAGATTCCAACAATGCATTTGGAAACAGCCCCAGCTTTTAATCAATAACCAGACTACACACACACACACACACACACACACACACACACTAGATCCAATTACTGCTGCCATTACAGACAGAGCTGCTGCTTTACAGATCCACTCAACTCACTCACGTCACTACAGATAATTATTCATGCCAGTACTATAACTAAATATGACTTTCTTCTGTGTTTAGTGGAATAGATTTGTATGTGAGGCAGGGTTATTATAGTTAACTAAAACCAAAATTATTCTGTTACTTAAAATGAATGTCAACTAACATAAAGTAAAAAAAAAAATTACTTATATTATTTGAGCTAGTTGCCAAGTCAACATTTCCCATTTTCATTTAGTTTAAGTACTAAAATAATTAAAATTGAATAAACTTTAGGCAAGACACTACATGTGAAACACTATTTTTCCATGCCCTGGTCAAGTGTAGATTTTGGGCTATTCATAATGTGTTATTTCAGAATAATGGGGAAAAAAAACATCCAAAATACACTTTTGTGTGTTTATTTTATTGCACTTTTTCTATTTGTATTTGTATGTTTCAATTACAGTACATATTTTTAAAGGCAGTTTTCTCAAAATGAGTTTGTTTCTCCACTTTGTCAGAACATTCATACACAAGCTTAACAATTTTATTTATATATACATTCTGAAGGTTTTTATAGAGTTGTTTGTTCATATATCATTCACTTGATTTTATTATTGCACTTTATCTATTTGTGTCTGTATGTTTCAATTAGAATATACACTGAACAAAATTATAAACGTAACACTTTTGTTTTTGCCCCCATTTTTCATGAGCTGAACTCAAAGATCTAAGACTTTTTCTATGTACACAAAAGGCCTATTTCTCTCATATATTGTTCACAAATCTGTCTAAATCTGTGTTAGTGAGCACTTCTCCTTTGCCGAGATAATCCATCCACCTCACAGGTGTGGCATATCAAGATGCTGATTAGACAGCATGATTATTGCACAAGTGTGCCTTAGGCTGGCCACAATAAAAGGCCACTCTAAAATGTGCAGTTTTATCACACAGCACAAAAAAAACCAAGTTTTGAGGGAGCGTGCAATTGGCATGCTGACTGCAGGAATGTCCACCAGAGCTGTTGCCCGTAAATTGAATGTTCATTTCTCTACCATAAGCCCATCCAACCGGCCTCACAACCGCAGACCACGTGTAACCACACCAGCCCAGGACCTCCACATCCAGCATCTTCACCTACAAGATCGTCTGAGACCAGCCACCCGGACAGCTGCTGCAACAATCGGTTTGCATAACCAAAGAATTTCTGCACAAACGGTCAGAAACCGTCTCAGGGAAGCTCATCTGCATGCTCGCCGTCCTCATCGGGGTCTCGACCTGACTGCAGTTCGTCGTCGTAACCGACTTGAGTGGGCAAATGCTCACATTCGATGGCGTCTGGCACTTTGGAGAGGCGTTCTCTTCACAGATGAATCCCAGTTTTCACTGTACAGGGCAGATGGCAGACAGCGTGTATGGCGTCGTGTGGGTGAGCAGTTTGCTGATGTCAACGTTGTGGATCGAGTGGCCCATGGTGGCGGTGGGGTTATGGTATGGGCAGGCGTATGTTATGGACAACGAACACAGGTGCATTTTATTGATGGCATTTTGAATGCACAGAGATACCGTGACGAGATCCTGAGGCCCATTGTTGTGCCATTCATCCACGACCATCACCTCATGTTGCAGCATGATAATGCACGGCCCCATGTTGCAAGGATCTGTACACAATTCCTGGAAGCTGAAAACATCCCAGTTCTTGCATGGCCAGCATACTCACCGGACATGTCACCCATTGAGCATGTTTGGGATGCTCTGGATCGGCGTATACGACAGCGTGTTCCAGTTCCTGCCAATATCCAGCAACTTCGCACAGCCATTGAAGAGGAGTGGACCAACATTCCACAGGCCACAATCAACAACCTGATCAACTCTATGCGAAGGAGATGTGTTGCACTGCGTGAGGCAAATGGTGGTCACACCAGATACTGACTGGTTTTCGGACCCCCCAATACAGTAAAACTGCACATTTTAGAGTGGCCTTTTATTGTGGCCAGCCTAAGGCACACCTGTGCAATAATCATGCTGTCTAATCAGCATCTTGATATGCCACACCTGTGAGGTGGATGGATTATCTCGGCAAAGGAGAAGTGCTCACTAACACAGATTTAGACAGATTTGTGAACAATATTTGAGAGAAATAGGCCTTTTGTGTACATAGAAAAAGTCTTAGATCTTTGAGTTCAGCTCATGAAAAATGGGGGCAAAAACAAAAGTGTTGCGTTTATAATTTTGTTCAGTATATTTCAGCCACCCTGACTGCAAATAATAGAAAAATGTCATACAAAGGCAGTTGCGATTTGTAGAGTTCATCCTCAGGGTTCAGGTGACAATAAATCATGAGATAAACTTGCCTTCTGATGTGTAGAAAATGAAAGCACAGAAACTGAGATTAAAATTAGACCAGGATTTGTGATGTGGATGTTGTGTCTAATTGAATATTCCCCCCTTGGATGCTCTTTGTGTCTGGCATGTGAACTAGAGGGGACGTTTCAATATATAGCTACCAAAGCCTGCAGCAATAACTATATCTAGGTTGAAAGCACCCTCCTCCACACACTCACACAGAACACCCACATGCACACATACACACACGCACACACACACAAGCACGCGCGCACACACACACACACACACACACACACACACATAAAGACATTTCTTTATTTAGACTATAATTAATCAGTTATA
>NW_015642562.1:772663-780871 GCF_001515625.1 Sinocyclocheilus rhinocerous
TATAACTGATTAATTATAGTCTAAATAAAGAAATGTCTTTATGTGTGTGTGTGTGTGTGTGTGTGTGTGTGTGCGCGCGTGCTTGTGTGTGTGTGCGTGTGTGTATGTGTGCATGTGGGTGTTCTGTGTGAGTGTGTGGAGGAGGGTGCTTTCAACCTAGATATAGTTATTGCTGCAGGCTTTGGTAGCTATATATTGAAACGTCCCCTCTAGTTCACATGCCAGACACAAAGAGCATCCAAGGGGGGAATATTCAATTAGACACAACATCCACATCACAAATCCTGGTCTAATTTTAATCTCAGTTTCTGTGCTTTCATTTTCTACACATCAGAAGGCAAGTTTATCTCATGATTTATTGTCACCTGAACCCTGAGGATGAACTCTACAAATCGCAACTGCCTTTGTATGACATTTTTCTATTATTTGCAGTCAGGGTGGCTGAAATATACTGAACAAAATTATAAACGCAACACTTTTGTTTTTGCCCCCATTTTTCATGAGCTGAACTCAAAGATCTAAGACTTTTTCTATGTACACAAAAGGCCTATTTCTCTCAAATATTGTTCACAAATCTGTCTAAATCTGTGTTAGTGAGCACTTCTCCTTTGCCGAGATAATCCATCCACCTCACAGGTGTGGCATATCAAGATGCTGATTAGACAGCATGATTATTGCACAGGTGTGCCTTAGGCTGGCCACAATAAAAGGCCACTCTAAAATGTGCAGTTTTACTGTATTGGGGGGTCCGGGGGGGTCCGAAAACCAGTCAGTATCTGGTGTGACCACCATTTGCCTCACGCAGTGCAACACATCTCCTTCGCATAGAGTTGATCAGGTTGTTGATTGTGGCCTGTGGAATGTTGGTCCACTCCTCTTCAATGGCTGTGCGAAGTTGCTGGATATTGGCAGGAACTGGAACACGCTGTCGTATACGCCGATCCAGAGCATCCCAAACATGCTCAATGGGTGACATGTCCGGTGAGTATGCTGGCCATGCAAGAACTGGGATGTTTTCAGCTTCCAGGAATTGTGTACAGATCCTTGCAACATGGGGCCGTGCATTATCATGCTGCAACATGAGGTGATGGTCGTGGATGAATGGCACAACAATGGGCCTCAGGATCTCGTCACGGTATCTCTGTGCATTCAAAATGCCATCAATAAAATGCACCTGTGTTCGTTGTCCATAACATACGCCTGCCCATACCATAACCCCACCGCCACCATGGGCCACTCGATCCACAACGTTGACATCAGCAAACCGCTCACCCACACGACGCCATACACGCTGTCTGCCATCTGCCCTGTACAGTGAAAACCGGGATTCATCCGTGAAGAGAACACCTCTCCAAAGTGCCAGACGCCATCGAATGTGAGCATTTGCCCACTCAAGTCGGTTACGACGACGAACTGCAGTCAGGTCGAGACCCCGATGAGGACGACGAGCATGCAGATGAGCTTCCCTGAGACGGTTTCTGACAGTTTGTGCAGAAATTCTTTGGTTATGCAAACCGATTGTTGCAGTAGCTGTCCGGGTGGCTGGTCTCAGACGATCTTGGAGGTGAAGATGCTGGATGTGGAGGTCCTGGGCTGGTGTGGTTACACGTGGTCTGCGGTTGTGAGGCCGGTTGGATGTACTGCCAAATTCTCTGAAACGCCTTTGGAGACGGCTTATGGTAGAGAAATGAACATTCATTTCACGGGCAACAGCTCTGGTGGACATTCCTGCAGTCAGTATGCCAATTGCACGCTCCCTCAAAACTTGCATGTCTGTGGCATTGTGCTGTGTGATAAAACTGTACATTTTAGAGTGGCCTTTTATTGTGGTCAGCCTAAGGCACACCTGTGCAATAATCATGTTGTCTAATCAGCATCTTGATATGCCTCACCTGTGAGGTGGATGGATTATCTTGGCAAAGGAGAAGTGCTCACTAACACAGATTTAGACAGATTTGTGAACAATATTTGAGAGAAATAGGCCTTTTGTGTACATAGAAAAAGTCTTAGATCTTTGAGTTCAGCTCATGAAAAATGGGGGCAAAAACAAAAGTGTTGCGTTTATAATTTTGTTCAGTGTATATTTTTAAAGGTTTGTTTTGTCAAAATGAGTTTGTTTCTGCACTTTAGCAGCACTTATACATACACCAAACTTAGCAGTTTTATTACTATCTATATTCTGACAGTTTTTACTGAGGGGTTTGTTCATATATTATTTGCCTGGTTTTATACATCATTTTATTCCTAAACAATATATTATTTTTTGGCTGTTGACAGTATTTTCTGATTTATGGAGTGATAAAAACAGATATCCAAAATCCCCTCTATAAAAAACCTTTAACTCAAGGCCCTGATATACTTCAAACAAAATCGAAGAACGAACTGATATGACGTAATTTCAAACAAAATCAGGCCGAAACAAGTTCGTTTTGAGTTTGTTTTGGCAGTTCGAAACAGCTCACCAAAGCGAACTTTCTGGGAGAGTTCGTTTAGGCTCCTAAACACCTTTGAGCTACCATTGGTTATTAACATGTCAACAAAATGAAATAAGAATTTTGAACGTGGCTTTATCCAATGTTCAAATTAATGTTCTGGAAATGTATGCAAATCAGTTACATTTTTTACACTGTTCACCCAGAGTGTCTTACCTTAAACTAACAAATAAAAATATATAATATAATATAATATACTATATAGACCTATTAAAAAATATATAATAAAAGGCAAAAACACAACAAAATTACTAAACCTTTAGCTAAAATTCAAATGAAAACGTGAAATGTAAAAATAAAATCGAATTCAACACACAAAAGCTGCACCACTGTTGTGAGGTTGTTGGTATTTGTACTGTTATGAGAGCATAAAATGCTGCTGTTATGTTGCCAGGAACCACAAAGGAGGGATTTGAACGCTGATCTGCGTGTCATAAATAAACCAGAATCACACTCATGCATGCTAAAGATCACAAATCACACACAATGTCATCAGAAAGAGTCCTGCGATATTTTACGTGTGTGATTGTGAACGAATTGCATCACCAATGAGACAAAATCCATGTCTCTGTTGCCATGGAAACGGCATGACGGTTGTCTCGGGGGGTTAATTTTGCAACAATGGTCCACATTTTTTAGTGTACTTGTTTAGGCGTTTAGACTTGAGAAACATTGTCAGTAATGTTCCGGCAGAAATAATTCATGAATCGGGCTATTTATAGCAAACTGACCTTGATTTTTCTTACAGTCGCAGTTTGAATGCGACGAACGCTGTAATAGTTCTGTCATGTCACACGTCATATCGAGCAGACGCTCTCAAATAAACCTGCATTACCCAATCACGTTTCCCATATTGATGTGTTGCCATAGCTACAGCACTTCCCAACACTTTGCATTACCATGGCAACTATTCTCTCCTCAAGGTTGTTGTGTCACTGCAGGGGTGCCTTTGCGTGACGGTGACGTCAGCCGTGCATTGTGAAATTTGCATATGCAGTTCAGTGCAGCTGTTGTTATTCAATCAGTGCATGCTGCATTTAATCTGCAGGATTCTCAGTGTGTTGAATGCATAACTAGTTAAGTTGAGTTTAGGACTCAGGGTTGGGTTTTTTGCATGGCCGGTCTCCATTTGAGCCTGTTCAGATTTATTCTTTCTTTATGGCTGTTTGGAAGGTTTGTTCAACATTTGCATATGTAAAGTTCACTGTGGAGTGGCCGTAATGCATGTTTTACTATTATTCTATAAAGTACTGTCTGTCTGCTGTGTATATGAGAACGAGAGAGAGGAAGTGCACCGTTTTAAATGATTATTTAAAATGTATTTTATATTGAGATTCAATATTAGGTAAACATTTTGCATTCGTATTTCCAATACTATATGTATCATACATTAATATATTATTAGAAATATGCACATAGAAAAGTTGTAAACGCATTAGTGCGTTTTTTCCTGCTTGCCTGGTCCAGACTTCTATTTACCCTGCCAGCATTTTCACTAGCTCTATACCATAAATATGATAAATAGCTATTTTTAGTGTGTCAGAGCAAAGAATTTATATTTTCAAAGTTCAGCTTTCTTTATTAATAAATCATGTAATGCCATTGCTGTTTGCTGAAAGAAAATACATCATGTGATGTCAAAGAATACTGATTTATTTTAAATTGTCATTTAATCCTAACTTCTGAGATACACTGTAAAAACATTTTTTGAAGATTTAAATAAAACAAAGAATAATGGAGTGTTTTACAAGAAAATACTAGACTTTTTTTTACTTCAAAATTTTGTTTAATTCAGTGTTTCTTGACAGTTCTTTTATAATTATTTGAGAAATTTACTATCAATTTCTGAGTGAAAATTGTTTCCAAGCCATTTTTTTTTTCATTTTTGCAAGTTTTTTTTTTTTGTGTAAATTGTAACTCTACAAAAATGTCAAAACATCACATAAATCCAAATGTTTTAAGTTTAGTTGTTTAATGTTAAGGTATAAAAACACACACATATACAGATATATTACCTTGTAGAAAGTTTAGGGTTGGTAAGAAAGTTAAAGTTTTTCACATTTTCATTTGAAGTCTCTTCTGCTCACCCAGGCTGCATTTATTTGATCAAAAATACAGTAAAAACGTGAAAAATCATTACAATCTGAAAGAACTGTTATCTATGTGAATGTATTGTAAAATGCAATTTATTCCTGTACTGCAAAGCTGAATTTTCAGCATCATTACTCCAGTCTTCAGTGTCACATGATCCTTCAGAAATCATTCTAATATGCTGATTTGCTGCTCGAGAAACATTTCTGATTATTATCAGTGTTGAAAACTGCTGCCAAATATTGTTGTAGAAACTGTGATACATTTTATTTTTCAGGATTCTCTGATGAATAGAAAAGCATTTATTTAAAAAAAAACAACAACAACTTTTGTACATTTACATTTAGTCATTTAGCAGAGCTTTTATCCAATGCGACTTACAAATGAGGAAAATAGAAGCAATCAAAAACAACAAAAGAGCAATGATATACAAGTGCTATAACAATTTTTTTCTTTTTCTTTTTAAGAATAGATTTAGAATAGAGAGTGTACCATTTTTTTTGTACCATTATAAATGTCTTTACAGTCACTTTTGAGCAATTTGATGCATCCTTGATGAATAAAAATATTCATTTCTTTTGGGAAAAAAAAATCTTACTGACCCCAATCTCTTAAATACATTGTCCTCATTATGGAGCACTGGGAGTGAAGCATGGGAGCAGGATGTTTAGTATGTGTGTGTGTATTGTACTGCCCTCTAGTGGAGTTCATCCAGACATTCTTTGTCTTTTTAAAATCAAAATAAGAACTCAAAAAAAATGAAAAGAGCATTATGATGCCATACAGGACTGTATAAGTGTTATTCATGATTTTTGTGTGCTGTAGGAGATCAAGGGCGCTACATTATACATGGAACATAAATAAAGAATTCCGTGGTTGCTGTAGAGACAAATAGTAAAATTTCGTTGCCGGTGTTTATCAGTCTGTATGAGTGAATGTTCATGTTTGTTCAGAGACATTGAGACATTGTTATATAGTTGTTGGATAGTGCTGGTTTTAAAGCTGCATGTGGATGTGAGTGCAGGCTGAGAGGTTTGAAGACGGTCGAGCTTTCTCATAAATGATTCAGAATAAAGGATTGCATCACGCAAATACACACATGAAACATTCATCACGCTCTCTGTAGTGTTTATTTGTGGAGCTGCTACTGCTGTGTGTAATGGATTGTGATGAAGGTTGCGCTTCACGATGTTTACCACTAACTGGCAGCATAGAACCGTAGAGCTAGTAAGCTGCCTAACTAGACTGCGCTGTTTAGGCATCATGAGGGCAAAGTCTGTTCCAAAAGGTTGTCTAATGCAGCATTATCTGCCATTTTCAGATTAATTTCAGATTTCAATGACAGAATGCAATGCATTGAGCCATTTTTCACTACTCCCAGTAGTGTATGATTACAGAATAAAACACATGTATTTATTTAACATTGATGAATGTACACATTTTGAGGGAAAATAAATCATAAAAGTGGTTTGTTTTGTTTCAAAATCTTAGAAATGTTCAGGGCTCCCATTATTGATACGTTAGTTAAAGAAGTTAATATTATTAAAAATTTTTATGATATGATGAATACCATGTTTTTAAATATGATTTCATTATAAATATGGTGATTTTTTTTTAGTAAGGTGAACAGCCAATTTAATAAAAATTACTAATTCATAATTAACATAATTGACCTTTGTCATTCTAATCATTCTAATATGCTGATTTGCATGATCGCATTAAAATTAGCCAAATGTCCACATGCATAGTGAAATGCAGATGTTTAGGAAAGTGCTTTGGTAAATTTTTGTGCAATCTAGTAGTTTAGAGTAGAATAAAATCAAATGCACGTTTTAATCCCTACTTATAATTCATTCAATATCTGAATGTATTTATACAAATATATTCCGTTCGTAGATGGCATGTTTGAAATGCTTTATTTATATGTATGTGTCCATGTGATGGGGTCAAGAAAGATATTGATTGAAACTTCATAATTGTTGATGACCTGTGTGTGTGTATGTGTGTGTGTGTGTGTGTGTGTGTGTGTGTGTGTGTATGTGTGTGTTGGTGTTGAGTTTTCTGATCAATTTCAAAACTGCTCCATCAGGGGTCATAATAATGACAGATAGCACCGTTGCCATTGGTTCCTTCCTTTGTCGATCAACCAATCAGAGCTCGGCTCCCACCAACCCACAGACACTAAATACAGATTATAGAGTTTCAGTTTCCGTCTCTTTTCTTATTTTTCCAAATCTGACCTCTGTCTTTGAAACATAAACTCATTTTGGGATCTGTTTTGAGGGCAGGTTACACTCCTCAGGACACACACACACACACACACACACACTCGTGCAGTGCTGAGATGGGGTTATACTACTCCTAAATCATTAGGGGTCATTGTCAACACCCACACTCGTCTTTCACAGAGGATCTGATGAAGCTCAGCCTTCCTCTTCCTCCTTATTCTCATCCTGTTCTTTACAGGTCACTGATTTAGTGCTGACTCAACACAGTACCACAGGTCATCATAATACAAAAGTAAAACTTTTCTGGACATTTGAGATTTAACCTGTTACCTGGATTGGAGCTTTTATTAATTGCCTTTTTTTTTTTACCTATCACATATTTTGTAATCATCCCAAATTAGATGTCATTTGAAATCATTCGAAAGGTTAAACCAGTGTTTCCCAACCGGGGTGCCGCGGCACCCCTGTCGAGAGCAGGGGTGCCGTGTAAAAAATCCTTTTTTTAATATTTTTAAATTGCTAAAATCCACAAGTTTGTTAAAATTTCCAAAGGGTGCCGCGACTAAAAAAAGGTTGGGAAACACTGGGTTAAACAACCAAAATTCATTCCATGAAAACTATTTTGAAATCGGACATTGTGCTATCATGAAAATGGTACTTTAAATCCCTTTAGCAGGCTCCTCCCCCTAGTGGACAGTGTCAAGTGTCACATTACAAAATTTATTACAGTATTTTATAATCTTTTCTAATCTTGACTAAACACATTGTTGGAAAGGTCTGGGTCTCGATGTTTCATGTATGCATGTATGGTGGTTATTTTGTGATATAAGTAATATATTTAGGAATTTGTGACAGGAAAATGCATTAAAAATTCTATAGTGTTTGGGTGTCACCCATTGGCTATTTTTGGTATAGCATCTAAACAAAATCTAATAGGAACCTCAGTTTTTGTGATATCAACTTCAAATTTGGAACATGGTTAGACATTCGGCTTTGATTTTATATTCCAAAACATTTTGTAAATTATTTATTTTATATAAAATAAAATAAAAATAGTACAGTACATTTTCTTTACAGTAAACGTATTTGTATTCCGATGCATTCATTATTTACAACCATTTTAGTTCGCATAGTGCATTTTCACATCAATGTTCAAAAAGGACAGAGAGGAGGTTATAAGTGATCAGATTATTTTTGCCATCATCTAGCAGTAAATGTCATTGCACGCTGAGTCCGAAATTTTCGCACGTTAAAAAATAAATACGACTCACGTTGTGTCAATCATGTTTATACACTGCCTCCAAAACTTTCGTCCATCATAAAAAAATTCGGATCAGCTTCGATTTTCTGCGTTTTCGCATCCAAAGAAAGCATTCTGATAGGAAAGGATGACTGAC
>NW_015642562.1:781200-791302 GCF_001515625.1 Sinocyclocheilus rhinocerous
CGTGATCAGATTATTTTTGCCATCATCTAGCAGTAAAGGTCATTGCACACTGAGTCCGAAGTTTTCGCACGTTAAAAAATAAATACGACTCACGTTGTGTCAATCACGTTTATACACTGCCTCCAAAACTTTCGTCCATCATAAAAAAATTCGGATCAGCTTCGATTTTCTGCGTTTTCGCATCCAAAGAAAGCATTCTGATAGGAAAGGATGACGAATACGAAAAAAAGTGGGGGGGGAAAATGCATACGAAAATTTTGGACTCAGTGTGCAAGGACCTTCAGTGTGGCAATGCCTTAACTTAAAGGGAAAGTACTATATTAAGATTGAACTGTTTAAGCACACTATTTCTTGAACAGCACTTTCCTGTAATGGAGGTCTGACCTCATGAACTATTAATATCAAAATGAGTAGTTATCCATATTTCATATTGTACATTATAATGTTAAGTCTAAATTCACTTTTGCCAACAAAAAACATATTCCTGACCATTTATCAAATAACAAATTATCAATAAAAATATGAAATATTGTTTGAAAATTTTGAAAGAATTATAAGAATAATAAACTTTATTTATGTAGCACCTTTTAGACATGAGATGCAGCAAAGTGCTTTACATAATCAAAAATTACATACATATCAAGTTCAACATTACATCTAAACCTTAAAAATGTAACATTATAAATGTTATAACTTAACATTATAAATTAATCTTTTGTAACATTAAAAAAGTTATCATAATTGTAATATTATTTCAATTTTGTTTTTATGGTATTTTTGATCAAATAAATGCAAAACATAAAAAAACCCATTAAAAAAACATACAAAAAAATTACTGACCAAAAACTTTTGTATCATTATATGTAAATTACTAAATATAATGTGTTTATATATATATATATATATATACACACACTATACAAATTAGGTTAATTGCAATTGACTTAAAGGAAGTAGAAATTGGTTTAATTATTTTAATGAGTCAAAGTAATGCAAAAAAATAGTGCCATGATTTATTGACTCTGCACTGCACTGACTGGGATGTATATATATATATGTATATATATATGGTAAAAATGCATCAGTATGTGGATCTAAGCATTCACTAAGCATTCATGCTTTACTTGTAGGGACCTCAAATCTGTGTGTGTGTGTGTGTGTGTGTGTGTGTGCGTGTGCGTGTGCGTGAACTAGCATGCACAAGTACTACTGGCCTACTCAGCGGAGACTATAGATAGACATCCTCTCTTTCTCTCTCTTCTCCTGTCTCTCTCTCTCTCTGTGTCTCGTTCTCTCAGTGATAAAGTAATCAGTGTTGTGTGATGAAGGTTGAATGATGTATCTGGGTCACAGTGATTGGCCTCTTTACTGGAGACTTCAGAAAGCATCTCTCAGCACCTGACAGCTCTGCGTATTCGATACAATATCGGTACCTGAGTCAGCAGCAGTGACAGCTGCTCCATCACAGACCCGCAGGGCGTCTCAATTCACCTCCCCGTGCAAATTACCAGCGTTCATCATAAAAAGCAATCACATGAAGCCAAACCATCCATAAATGTAATTATCCAACTGCATTTGAAATGCCCTAATTAAACTTTGTCCTAACGATACTGACTCACAAATGTTGTTCGTTTAGGTCTGCATTGTAATGATTTATTTGCAACATTAGTTTTGTACTCAACATCTTGCAAGCGTTGTGAAATGACCTTTGTGCAATGTTTTTGCAATGTTTTTTCCCATGGAAATCTGTCCAGCGAGAAATACCGTTTTAGGCTTTTTATTCAAAGCTGAGCTGTTTCAGAGACTGTATACATTTTCTACAGTACACTTCAAGTGAAATTGATGAACGAACAGGTGTGACATCATTTCAAACAAAATCAGGCAAAAAAAAAAAACTTTCCAGAAACAGTTCCAGTTAAACACCTTCAGACTCCCATTGGTCTGTAGCTATTATGTAATTAGGAGGGTGTGGCTCTGAGGCTCCACCTTCTATGACGATGCATTGAGGTTAGATGCAGATAAAAACATGAACACACTGGACAGCTGCTTTATAGTAGAAATTAAAGTTGTCATATTAATTGAAAGCAACACTTGCACTGTTTTTTTTGTGTTTAATCCTGTTTAAAGCAATCTTATAAGCGCATCCACCTTATTTTGCAACGCAGAAATGGAATGTTCGCAAAGAGAAGTGTTAGCGTAAATGGGATGTTCACTATGTTTCAAAATATATACTTTTTTCACACTATATTTTTTTACCCCTAAGCGAAGAACGAAAAATTATTTTCCATTAGTATATCTGGGTCGTGATATGGAAGGTTGTTTCCACCACGAGATAAAAAATTTTTTTTTCATGCAATTATAAAAAAAAAAAGCTTTTGAATTGATGAAGATGTAAACTCAGAATTTCGAGATATAAACTCAGAATTCGTTTTTTTCTCTCAATTCCAAATGTACATTTTGCAATTGCAAGTTTAGTCTACATCTCACAATTCTGAATTTATATAGCAATTCTATTTTTTTTTTGCTTCTGACACGGAATTAAAAAAAAATAAAAAAGGTAATTGCGACTTTATATCTCTCAATTCTGACTTTTTCTTGCAATTGTGAGTTTATATCTCACAACTGAGTTTACATCTCACAATTCAGTTTTTATTATTTATTTATTTACTTACTTTTTACCGCCACCTAATAAAAAAAGGTCATTTTAAAGGATTAAAAAGATTTTTTGTCACATTTATGACTTTTTCTCGCAATTGCAAATTTACAACTCACAATTCTGTTTTTTTTCCGCCATGCATGGAATTAAAAAAAGATAATTGCAACTTTTTGTCTCGCAATTGTCAATTTATATCACAATTCTGAGACCATTCAGAGAAAAGTCAGAATTGCAAAAAAAAAAAAAAAAAGTCAGAATTGCAAGATACAAAATCAGAATTGGGAGGGGAAAAAGTCAGAATTACCTTTATTATTTTTTTAACCTGTGGCAGAAACTTCCAAGCTTCCATACCTCAAAGATGTGGTGATGCACCATTTAAAAACTCGTATTCACTCTTAAAAATAAAGGTTACAAAAGCGTGTTTTTGCAGTGATACCATAGAACAGGGATCCTCAAATCTGGCCCACGAGATCCACTTTTCGGCAGAGTTTAGCTCTAACCCTAATCAAACACGCCTGAGCATGCTAATCAGTGTCTTCAGGATCATTAGAAAATCACAGGTAGCTGAGTTTGATCAGGGTTGGAGCTAAACTCTGCAGCGCATTGGACCTCCAGGGTAAGATTTGAGGAACCCTGCCATAGAAGAACCATTTTTGGTTCCATTTGAAGAACATTTTTCGACTATAAAGAACCTTTTCTGCATTTGAAAGGTTCCATGGATGTTCAAAGTTCTTCATAGAACCATTGATGCCAATAAAGAACCTTTATTTTTAATAGTGTTGGTCAACAAAGTTTTGTTTCTGGTTTAAGCCGCTGTTGTGCTCCCGCTGCGACTATTTTTTGGGAAAGCTGTTGCTTTGACCTCCCCCCTCTGTTCCCAGTCGAGTCGCTCTCCTTCTATCCGATCATTCTGAGCTTCATCTCCTCGGCTGGAATCACACAAGATGCATCTGTAGATTGAAAATCACTCTATTGGATTTTCTGAGGATTTTCCTTGCACCGGATCTTAGGAAAGATGCTGGAAACGGACTGTGAACGGAGATGGGATGAGAGCTGTTAAATCAACATGTTGAGGAGGACAAACCGGACCTTAGTGATGAGAAGTTAAGAAGCGGACACCCATCGCCCGTCATTTCAGCTGCGCGTTTCGAAGCTCTTCATGTCGTGAATAACTGACGCTCTGTTAGGACTCGTGTTTTTTGGACGGTCTCGGTGTTGTTATGTGGTCTAATTGTGCGGTTATGTAACTCTAAGTGCTTTCAGTGGTAAGAAACACGAGTCTATCGGTATCGCTCATGCTCCGGTGCATGCCTGCACGAGAGACGCGCGCGCGCTCGCTCCCTCGCGCCGGTGGTCTGCACCGTGAATCTGCAACGAATCTGCACGATCGTCACCGGACCCGCGTCCCTCGCTCTCCCGTGAGATGGCCGCGGCGATCGCCAGCTCGCTCATCCGACAGAAACGGCAGGCGCGCGAGTCAAACAGCGAGCGAGTGGTGTCCGGTAAGCGTCGCTCCAGCCCCGGTAAAGAGCCCTCGGGCCGAGGCTCCCTGTGCGATCGGCACCTGTTCGGACTCTTCTGTAAAGTCCGATTCTGCAGCGGGAAGAAACGACCCGTGCGCCGGAAACCAGGTCAGTTCATTCACACCTGTGCGCGCGGACAACAGCGAATGAGAGTTTGCGTCACTGTTTATGATACACTCTGCTACTGTTTGTTAGATTTTGCGTGATTGTTTATTGATTAGGCTACTTTGATGACTGCATTAACATTCATAATGCAAAACAGAAAGTTTATGCACGCTAAATGCAAATATGTGACCCTGGACCACAGAACCATTCATAAGGGTCAATTTTTCTAAATTGAGATGTATAGATCATCTGAAAGCTGAATAAATACGCTTTCCATTGATGTATGGTTTGTTAGGATCGGACAATATTTGGCTGAGATACAACTATTTGAAAATCTGGAATCTGAGGGTGCAAAAAAATCTAAATATTGAGAAAATCACCTTTAAAGTTGTCCAAATGAAGTTCTTAGCAATGCATATTACTAATCAAAAATTAAGTTTTGATATATTTACGGTAGGAAATTTACAAAATATCTTAATGGAACATGATCTTTACTTAATATCCTAATGATTTTTGGCATAAAAGAAAAATTGATAATTTTGACCCATACAATGTATTGTTGGCTATTGCTACAAATATACCCCAGCGACTTAACACTGCTTTTGTGCTGCATGGTCATATATATGATTGTTTAATTGATAACTTTGATTGCATTATATTGTTTAACAAGTAGTTTATGTACAATTGATAGATAGATAGATAGATAGATTACAATAAATACCTTAAAATATTAAAAGTGTATGTACAATATCAGATAAAATTAAAATAAATAAAATGTATAATAAAAACAAAGGTTAGATATAAAATATTTGTCTGTTAATATCATTGAATATATGATTTTTTTTAATAACTTTCACAATAAACACTTTAAAATATTAATATAGATTGAAAATATGAATAGTTATACAATAGACATTAATATAGTAAAATATACAGTAGTCAACATTTGAAGTGGATCAAAAAAGTTCATCAAAGTTGTGCTACAAGAACGGGTATTGTTTTGGTTTTAGGACAACTTTGAAAGGTTTTGATCCACTTCAAATGTTGACTACTATATATATTCGTGCATTAACATTTTAATGCTTAACAGGTAGTGAATGTGCTTCACATACAAATGATAACTACATACAAATATATGGGAACATAATTTAAATATGTATTGAGTTTGAACTTTACATTTTTCATTTCAATAATCATTAAATAATGCCACAATGTTTGATGTTATTAATAAATGTCATTATAAAGTGTGACCGTGAACTGCAGCATGCTACTTTATTCTGAATGGTTACAGGTGTGTCTTTGCAATTCAACTTCAAATGAATTCAATTCAATTCAAGATCATTTTAATAGCGCTTTTCACATATTAGCGTTTTTTTTTTTTTTTACATGTTGCTTTAAAGCAGCTTCACAGAAAATGCTACATTTCAATGTTACAATCAGAAACTATTCTGTTGTAAATTAAACATGCATATTAAAGCTGACAAACTCTATTCTGTTCAGTTTGGTTTGTTTATGATGTCTGTATCATTTTTGACTACTTTTTCTCCTCTCTCTGTTCATGCCGGTCGACTGAGCTCTTCTAAAACGAGAAATATAGTACAAGTGTGTCTGTAATTCAAATTTCATTGGCCTTTTTATAGCGCGTGACCTTTTTAAATACTAAATATTGGGTCGAAACACTTGAAAACATGCTGGGAGTGAGACAGTGTCACAGATGTCAGAGCAGAAGGGGAGCCGGTTTACTAACATAATTAGCAAGGTACTGAAACAATTAACACATTTTAATTGGTTAGCAGCACTTGCGGTTTCGGTAACATGACAGGTTCCTTTTTTAATTCATTAATTTTGAACAATACTAAACATTATATGACCGTTCAGCATGCATTATGATGCATCCGTCCCATTCAAAACCTGTGCTTGTTTGCGTGCATGATTGGTTTAGAGTGGTTTATTTAAAGGTTTTAAGAAGGGTTTTGCATTTTAAGTTTCATAAAAACATGTTGTGTTGTCTAGCTCTTCATTATCGGATCAGAAGAACCTGTAATGTAACATCTGAGACTTTATAATGTCCAAAGAGCCATGTAGCTCAACTCAAACCTGCTACAAAGAAGCAGTTTCTGAGAGTGCTGATGGTGTGCAGGTTTTGCGGTTGTGTTTTTGTGACGTGTTTGTGTTTGTGCCGTGTGTTTCAGAGCCTCAGTTGAAGGGGATAGTGACCAGGCTCTTCAGCGAGCAGGGCTTCTACTTGCAGATGCAGCCGGACGGAACCGTCAGCGGGTCCAAAGACGAAAACAGTGACAACAGTGAGTCTCTCTCTCTGTTCCCTCTGTGTCAGAAACTGATACTCTCTGAAATCCAAAAAGGAAATAAAAGATGATTTGGATTTGATGGGTGTTGATGCTGATCTTAATGTTCCCTTCACTTTTCACTTTTGCATACATATATGTGACCCTGGAGCACGAAACCAGTCATAAGGGTCAATTTTTCGAAATTGAGATTTATACATCATCTGAAAGCTGAATAAATAAGCTTACCATTGATGTATGGTTTGTTAGGATAGGACAATATTTGGCCGAGATACAACTATTTAAATTACTTTCTTATATTCTAGAGTCATTGCATACAAACTGAAATATTTCAAGAGTTTTTTTGTTTTAATTCTGATGGTTACGACTTACAGCTTAGTAAATTTAAAAATTCAGTATCTCAAAAAATTAGAATATTCCATTTTGAGCTTGATTAGTTTGATTAATTTTGAGTATAAATACTGGGTACCTCCTGGGCTAGTTTAGAACATGCAGCCACAATTATGAGGAAGACTACTGACTTGACAGTTGTCCAGAACATGATCATCGACACCCTCCACAAGGAGTGTGAGCCACAGAAGGTCATCGCTGAAAGGGCTTGAAACATTACCATTCAAAACTTTGGAGTCAGTGCATTTTTTATATTCAGCAAGGTTGCATTAAAATGATCAAAAGTGACAGTAAATACATTTAGAATGTAACAAAAGATTTATATTTCAAAAAAATAAATCTTTCTATTCATCAAAAAATCCTGAGAAATAAAATCTGTCACAGTTTTCACAAAAATATTGAGCAGCACAAATGTTTTAAACATTGATAATAATCAGAAATGTTTTTTGAGCAGCAAATCAGCATATTAGAATGATTTCTGAAGATCATGTGACACTGAAGACTGGAGTAATGATGCTGAAAATTCAGCTTTACATTACAGGAATAAATTACAGTTTAAAATATATTCAAATAGGAAACTATTATTTGAAATATTAATAATATTTCACAATATTGCTGTTTTTACTGTTTTTTAAACAAATAATTGCAGTCTTGATGAGCAGAAGAGCATTTTAACATTTTACTGACTCCAAACTTTTGATATATTTTTAAATATACATTTATTGATAACATTTTGAATATATGTATATATAATTTTATTATTATCATGTTTTTATACATTAAGAAAAATGAGGCCAGATGCATTGCAATAATAAGAATTTGAGGGGAAAATGTGTTTTTCACCATGCAAAACATCTCAGTGCTCCTAGGGTAGACATCATTTCTCATTTTAATTATTTAAACAAAAAGATTCTCAAAATGAATCATTTCTTTCTTTTATTTTGGGGTGACTTGAATGTTTTCTTGATAGAGCCGAGAACCCTCATCACGTGTGTGTGTGTGTGTGTGTGTGTGTGTGTGTGTGTGTGTGAGATCTTGCCTGATCTCACAGTTTGTGTGTATTTCTCAGATCTGCATATGCATTAGTGAGTGTGGACGCACACACACACACACACACACACACACACACGCATTTCTGAGCTCATCTCGAGAGGGATGTTTTACTGCTAAAGCTCAGGATTTTGGAGCGTTCCATCTCTCTTGCAGCTCCTGCATTCTCTCAGTGGTTTGAAGGTGCCCACTCATGTCTTGAATCTCCTGTGAGATGCTTTTGAATCACACAGCCTTCCTCCTTATCTGCTTAACTCACATTAGCGAGTCCAACAGGCTTAGACAGCGAGCCTTTGTGTGACACACGTGAGACACACATTACTGTTCAGCCCTTGAGTCTTACGACAGATTCAGTGTTAAAGTCAACATGAAATGCACTTCGCAACCCATTTGACTACAATAATATGAGTGAAACAGGCGATGTCAGCTGAAAAAAGCAAAGTTTTAATTTCAGTTTGATGGAAGATTATGAACACAAACACTTTTTCATGCACTGTAACATGCAATCCTTTTCAACAAGACCAAGAGTGTGCATTAAGAAAGTAAATAGCATCAGTTTTTGGCATGTTGTGTTTCAGGACAGATTTTTGTAGTTTTGTTTTGTTTCAAGTCATTGGGAATTCTCATATAACATGATCTCATTTATCCGACAGCTGTGGGCAAACATGTTTTCATCTAAAGTGAGAATATTGATCAGCTGGAGAGTTGAAACACAATACAGACAGAATTTGGTCGGCTTCCAGCAAAATGAAGAACAGCTGATGGACAAGCTGAAGCAGAAACAGAATTGCATGAATTCTTGTTCAGCGTGTTGTTATGTTGTACAGTAACAAACTTCAGTACTCAAAGGGGCAAAAAAGTTTCCTGCAGATGTCTGTCTGTCACTTTATACCTCTGATCAAAAAAAAGAAAAAGAAAAAAGAAGTCCCTTCTGCTCACCAAGGCTGCATTTATTTGATCGAAAACACAGTAAAAACAGTGAAATATTACAATTTAAAGTATATTGTAAATTGTTATTGATCCTTCAGAAATCATTCTAATATGCTGATTTGCTGCTCAAGAAACATTTCTGATGATCAATGTTGAAAACAGTAGTGCTGCTCATTATTTTTGTGGAAACCATAATACATTTAATTTTTCAGGATTCTTTGACGAATAGAAAGTTCAAAAGAACAGCATTTATTTGAAATAAAAATCTTTTATGAATCTTATAAATGTCTTTACTGTCACGTTTAAACAATTTAATGCATCCTTGCTGAATAAAAGGTATTAATTTCTTTCAAAAAATTGAATGGCAGTATTTCACAAAGTATCGCAGTGTTTTCACTAAAATATTCAGCTGTTTTCAACATTGATAATCAGAAATGTTTCTTGAGCAGATTTAATTTCTGAAGGATCATGTGACACTGAAGACTGGAGTAATGATGCTGAAAATTCAGCTTTGATCTCAGAAATAAATTACATTTTTAACAGATATTCACATGTTGTGTTGTGAATTGCATTTGTGCATGAATTGAGTTTATGTTCATATGTTGCGTAGACTAGAGTGTGTTCCTCATCACATGAATACTGCTGTGAACATGAATTCTCTCTCATATTCCGCTCTCTATCCCACACGAGCACTCATCCCTTGTTCTGGTTCGCTGATCTCTCCTCCCCCTCCATCCCTCCGTTATCCTGCTGCACTCCTCCGCTGCTCCTGTTTTTACTCTCCTCTGGGTTTTTTCCCTCCTGTCGATTTTTTCAGACTGGAACTGAATCAGCAGCAGCGTTACGAGTGTTTGAAACCGTCATCTGAAACTCAGTGGATTTATTTCTCTCTTTTTCATTCCATCCCTCGTTTCTCCTTTGAATATTCTTTTGTTTCATGTGAAACATCTGTCCTTTGAGAAGCAACAGACCCTGAGAAATTATCTATCTATCTATCCATCTGTCCATCTATCTATCTATCCATCCATCCATCCATCTATCGTTCTATCGTTCTATCGTTCTGTCTATCCATCTATCCATCCATCCGTCCGTCCGTCTCTATCTATCTATCTATCTATCTATCTATCTACCTATCTATCTAT
>NW_015642562.1:791446-804305 GCF_001515625.1 Sinocyclocheilus rhinocerous
ATCCATCCATCCATCCATCGTTCTATCGTTCTGTCTATCCATCTATCTATCTATCCATCCATCCATCCATCCATCGTTCTATCGTTCTGTCCATCCATCCATCCATCCATCCATCTGTCCATCTATCTATCTATCCATCTATCCATCCATCCATCCATCATTCTATCGTTCTGTCTATCCATCTATCTATCCATCCATCCATCCATCCATCCATCCCATTCTATCGTTCTGTCCATCCATCCATCCATCCATCCATCTATCCATCCATCCATCCATCATATCTAGGAACTCCTTTAAGTGTCCTGAGCTCAGCATCAGAGCAGTGAGATGTTGGTGTTGGTGTGTTTCAGCTCTGTTTAACCTGATCCCGGTGGGTTTGCGGGTCGTGGCGATGCAGGGCGTGAAGGCCGGACTCTACGTGGCCATGAATGGAGAGGGTTTCCTTTACTCCTCGGTAAGAAAACACTCCTCACATCTGTGCGGGCACAAAACTAAATATCAACCAAAATACTGCATGTCTTTTTATTTTAATTTTTCCCAGGAATTTCAGGAGAAAATTGTGAGACAAAATTGACTCTAGATAGATCAAATCTAGGAACTCCTTTAAGTGTCCTGAGCTCAGCATCAGAGCAGTGAGATGTTGGTGTTGGTGTGTTTCAGCTCTGTTTAACCTGATCCCGGTGGGTTTGCGGGTCGTGGCGATGCAGGGCGTGAAGGCCGGACTCGATTGTGATGTTGTGTGTTTTGGTGTGTTTTTACAGGTTGAAGTGTGTAATATTATGTGTTAATATTGTGTGGTTTCTGTTTTATTGAATTTATTGCAGGTCAGAGCTTCAATACTGTGATTAAAATGATTGAAATTAAAATTTATGCCAACAGCTATTTTCATATGGAGGACCAAACTAGCAAAAATTAAAAAGATAATTCATTCATTCATTCATTAATTCATTTATTCATTAAAGGGGTCATGATCAAGAAAATAAAGAAATAAATGACTCGATAAAATAAATACAATCAATTTTTAATTAAATCAACCAAACTTGCAAGTTTACTTATTTTTCCTTTTTTTTAATTATTTTCTGTATTTATTTGTATTATTTTAAACTAAATTTTTATTCTTTAATTTCTTTTTTATATTTTTTATTTCCATAGTTATTTATTTATATTTATACAATTATTTATTTTTAATTTTTGCAGGTTTTGCCCTCCATATTTACAAGTATGATAAGGTCCTATACCTATACCTAAACTAAAGAATGGTTAGTTATTTGCCTTCTTTTTTAGAAAAGTTGTAGTGATACTTGTGTGGTTTCTTGTGGTTTTGAGCTTTTACGTTTCTGGATGTGTTCAGTGCAGAAAATACAAGTCAAAAGAAGGATTGTACTGAATGTAAAAATGATTTAAAACTAAAGAATGGTTCAAATTTTGCCTTCTTTTTTAGTAGTGATACTTGTGTGGTTTCTTGTGGTGTTGAGCTTTTACGTTTCTGGATGTGTTCAGTGCAGAAAATACAAGTCAAAAGAAGGATTGTAACGCTAGCTTTCTCTCATGTAGTCTAAAACACAACAGCGGGAAGGTTCTGGAAGCGGCAGTCATGTGATGGAGAGAGCGAGTCTCTGCTTCCGTCTACATTCATAATTCACAGACTTGTTCTATTAAAATTTCAAGTGTAGCTCCTGAACTACATTGGTTCATAAAGAGAGCAAGCAGTGTAGTTTTAGACACACACACACACACACACACACACACATGGCCGTCTCTGCTGTCAGTTTGCTGTGAACAGTGTGAAAGGACTTTCAATCTCATGGCAGCACTATGGGCCGCTCTCATGACCCAACTGTAAGTAAAAATGACATTTTCAAATCTCCATTGCAAAACAATTTTAGCACCAGCCAGGCGTGCATGAAAGAAAGGGTGTCTGAATTCAAATAGCTGTCTTTTTACAAAGTTGAGCACTTTTTCTGTTCGTTTATTAAATATTTCAGGTAATTTGATGACGCTTTCAGCAATTAGAGTCTTGTACCCTGAGCTCCATTTAATTTTTTAAAACATATTTAAAGTTGTTCAACAGAATTGTGCAGATTTTATGTCAACATCAGCACAACATAAGGGGAAAAACAGTGAGTTTGTTCATAATAAATTGTGCATAATTGTAAAGTTAGAAATGCAAACTGACCCAAAATCCAGACTGATTCATTTTACAAAGGTCTGCACATTTTCTGTTCATTTATTAAACATTTTAAGTAAATTAGAGTCTTGTGCTCTAAGCTCCATTTCATTTTTTACCATATTTAAATTCGTTTTAAAGAATTTTGCAGATTTTATATCAGCATCAGCACAAAATATTAGAAAAACAATCATATGTAAGTGTGATTTCAAGTTTGTTCATAATAAATCATACTTAATTGTTGAATTGGAAATGCAAACTGACACAAAACCCAGACAGATTCATAATTCAAATAGCTGTTATTTTGCAAAGTCGTGGACATTTTCTCTTTGTCTATTAAATATTTCAGCTAATTTGATGATGTTTTCAGCAATTAGACTCTTGTAGTCTCAGCTCCATTTACCATATTTTTACCATATTTAAATTTGTTCCACAGAATTTTGCTGATTTTATCTCAACATCAGCACAAAATATGGCAAAAAAAACAACAATTATACACAAATGCATTTTCAAGTTTGTTCATAATTGTAATAAATTGTGCTTACTTGTTGAATTGGAAATGCGAATTGACACAAAACCCAGACAGATTCAAAAATCAAATGGCTGTCATTTTACAAAGTTCTGCACATTCTCTGTTAATTTATTAAATATTTAATGTGATTTGATGATGTTTCCAGCAATTAGAGTCTTGTACTCTCAGCTCCATTAAATAAATTTCACAGAATTTTATATCAGCATCAGTACAAAATATAGGGGAAAAAAACAATCATATAAGTGATTTCATTGGAAATGCGAATTGACACAAAACCCAGACAGATTCAAAAATCAAATGGCTGTCATTTTACAAAGTTCTGCACATTCTCTGTTGATTTATTAAATATTTAATGTGATTTGATGATGTTTTCAGCAATTAGAGTCTTGTACTCTCAGCTCCATTAAATTAATTTCACAGAATTTTATATCAGCATCAGTACAAAATATAGGGGGAAAAAACAATCATATGTGATTTCAAGTTTGTTTGATTTAAAACAAGTCATTTTGGAAAATTTGAATGGGAATATATTTCTGAGAAAAGGTCAGCTTCATTGTTGTGCCGTTGCAGCTTGATCTTTGATACATTATGACTCATAGAGACCGAACTTATAGAAAAGCATATCAGTGAAGGTTTATATTTAGTGTTATGTAACATTACACATGTCTGTGTGTCAAGATCAGCTGTTCTGGATGTTGTTCTATCTTTGGGGTGAGAAAGTGTTAATTAACTCAGTTTTAGTGTGATAATGAATGTCTGCCAAAGTGTGACAGTCGATGTGTGTGTGTGTGTGTGTGTGTTTGTGAGTGTTGTAATGCAAGAAATAATTGACAATTGATTGAAAATGAATGTAATAATGGTAATAATTTAGCTGTGCAGCTGTATTAAGTGATGTTTATGAAGGATTCCGCAGTGCTGTGATAAAAGAATATTTATCTGAACTCTTTGTAACTGTGTATTCATATGTATATAAAACTGCTCATTATATGTATTTTGGCAAGGGGTGATATTTGTCTGAAATTGACAAATGAATGCAAGTTTCACAAAATTAAAACTCTCATTTGTCTCAAGTTTCCTACATCTGTTTTGTAAAATTTGTAAATGTATTTTGATTCATATGCATTAAACATTTTTCCTAGATTAACACTCGCATTACCGTTTGATAACATCAAAGTCATTTTCATGTTTTTACTGAATTCATTTTATTTTTAATGAACCTTGATAGTTTTATATTTGTGAATTGCCTTCCATTGATTTGTGAACACACAAATATCCCCCCATAGATTGGCGTTGTTGTAATTTGTGTTTTACTGAGTGTGTTCAGCAGTTTTATTGTCTGGATGTTGTAGATCAGGGTTGTATGTTTGTGTGAGCTTTTCTACCGGTTATTTAGTGGTGACGTTTAATCTGCTAAAGTGCTTTGAGATGCTGAGATGGCAAAGAGCTCACATCTCCCTGTGTGTGTGTGTGTGAGTGTGTGAGCGTGTGTGCGTGTGTGAGTGTGAGAGTTTGTGTGTGTGTGTGAGTGTGTGTGTGTGCGTGTGTTTGTGTGCGTTTGTGTGTGTGTGTTTGTGTGTGTGTGTGTTTGAGTGTGTGTGTGTGTGTAATATACAGTAGGGTTCAAAAGTTTGAGATCACATTAAAAACATGGAAAATGGACAAATATCTGGAAATAAACAAAGTTTTAAAACAGAACCATAGATTGCTGCAGCCATGACGTAAAAACCCCAAAGACTAATTGGTTATGGGTTCTCTTTAGATTTTCCTATGGGTTTTTTATAATAGAGTTTTTCAATTCATTTGTAAAATAAGTCCTCTGATTAACATAACTTGATGGTACTTGGACATTTTGATGTATAATGTAAACTGCACACACTTGAATTTCTAATCACAATTACAGATGCCACAATTACGGAATTGTTTAAAGCGGCAATTAATCGTTCAAAGTCCACTTAAATTATTCTGCATGCTTAAGATGTTTTTTTTTTCTCTACAGGTTATCTTAAAGGTTTTTCCACTGTTTTAATTGTAGTTTTAGTATAACATTATAATACCATTCATATTTTTACTTTTTTAATTTAAAGAAGAGACCAATCCAATGTATAGCTGACATTTGAGGCTTAATATTATAGAAAAGCAATAAAAGCTTTTCAGTTTGTTATTATTATTTTCATCTAAAAATATGGCATGCAGTTGCTTCAAACAATGTTATAAATATCATTCAATGAAAATTGTGATCATCATCGTAATTAAATAAATCACAATTACAATTTCAAGAGAATAATCAACAATTATGATTTTTGTCATAATCTCGCAGCCCTAATATGACATATAATGCCCAATATCAAGAGTGATATTGCTATATATGTTACCAAAATAGAATTTTCACATACGCACATTCTCTGGGTAGATATAAGTTTATGACACATATAAAACCCCTATAGTAAGATTTGTGTTTGTACATATGTAAATACTATCTATACGATGATTTTTTATATGATATTATATGTAGCAACCATATATGTCAACAATATATATTTTATTTATAAATGCAACTTTAACAACACCATGCAGTTTATACAAAAATCTGAACATTTCTAAATGCATGTCTTATCTTTTTTATTTACTTCTTCATTATTAACATTTATTGATGGGTTTTAGGATAAATGTACATGACATATAATGTCCAAAAATGTATTACACTTACATAAACATACATATTTTTGTTCCAATTTTTTACAGCTTTCATATTTGTTTTCACTTAAAATGACTATATACAGTATTTTATAAATGGAATATATGTACATATATTACATATGTTTGTATATATTAATACATATGTGTAAATTATGCTGCATAGCAAAATGTCTAAGTATCTTGAATTTTATATTTAGCAAAAACCTTGTTTTAATCAAGCTCTCTATTACAATGAAAAAAAAAAAAATCTTATCAAATATACCGGTAAGTGATTTTCTTGCTTCCAATGAAGTATAAGACGCAAGTTCTCAAATTAGATGCATTTTTCAGTTTAAAATTTCACTCATATTATGCTGATAATATAATTTGTAGTGAAAAAGATTTATTAAATTCCCAATGCAAAATATAAAAATTTTCCCTGGTGCTCTCAGGTTTTTATACCCCACTGTATGTAATATATACAAAACATTAATTGTGTCAAATGTTTGTGTGTGTGTGTGTGTGTGTGTTCACCTGAGGTGGTTTCTGCTCTGGTTGACGGCCGTCTCCACCCTCTCCACCTGTGCATTTAAAAGACTTTATAAAGAAACTGGGACAAAGACTCTATAAAGACACACACACACACCTGAGAGCTGTAATTGTGTTTTAACATCTCTCTCGATCTCTCTCTGTTTCTGTCTGTCTGTCTGTAGGATATGTTCACAGCGGAGTGTAAGTTTAAGGAGAGTGTGTTTGAGAATTATTATGTGATCTACTCATCCACGGTGTATCGCCAGCATGAGAGCGGACGCGCCTGGTTCCTCGGACTCAATAAAGAAGGAATCATCATGAAGGGAAACCGGGTCAAGAAAACTAAACCGTGCTCACACTTCGTGCCCAGACCTATTGAAGGTGAGGACACACACACACACACACACACACACATACACATACATACACACATACACACACACACACACACACACACATACACATACATATACATACACATATGCACACACACACACACATACATACACACATACACATATACATACACATATACACACACACACACACACACATAAGTAGGGCTGGGTGATGCATGAAATATTTACAGTTTATTCATTTTTATTTTACTAACTATTTTAAGAGTAGACGTGTGTCATGACTTGCTCAATTTAAACGTTTGAAATGTTTGAATAATTTACATGAAATAGTTCTTTCAATCTGTTTGTTTTAATGAATCAGTTCAAAATTCAAACTGAATTCTTTGGTCATTACTCAGAAATGTTTTTTATTTGGCATTTTTTAAATTGCTTTTAGTAAAATATTAAGGCCATGTAGATTAAAATTGTTACCTATAAATAAAGCTTAAATAATATAAAAATTCTTCCTTGTGTTATTTGAGTGAAATAAAGTAGAAATCATAAATGTATTATTTTAACTAGATTTTTACTGTAATTTACTTTTTTTTATATATATTTCAAATCTATTTCACATCATTGGCTATTTGCTTGAAATATAATATATACAGAGAGAGAGAGAGAGAAAATCTTTTTTTTTTATAATATTCTATATAATTTATATGTGTGTGCGTGCGCATAGGTAGAATTTTATAGAAAACACATATTAAAATACATTAAATAAAATTGAATATTTAATATATTATATTAAATAATATATTAATAAAATATATTAAATGTTATTTCAACTACATCACCCAGAACTACACACAAATACAAATGCATATGATCAATTCTTTTGACATATTGTGTATACACACACACACACACACATGTTTGTTTCTGTGAATTGTGGGGACTTTCTACAGACTTTATTGACGAGAAGCAGCGGTCCAGGAAAAACTCAGGAACTCCCACTATGGGCACCAGGAAAGAGTTGAACCAGGACTCTACTGATCATGAAGGCTCATAGCCACACACACACTGACCTGTAAATGTACACACACATACATACACACACACACACACACACACACACACGGTGACCCCTGGAGCTGAATGCTTTCTTACACCTGAACAAACAACAGCAACTTCAGCATCAACAAACATCATCCGAAACAAAAATTAACAAAGTAACATGAAAAAAAAAAAGTATTTAAAAAAGCTGAATTCTTGCCTGTGAAAATATTTTAGGAGTCTCTGAAAATCAGGACATGATTTTACATTTTATGCAAAGTCTGGCAAGAGTCTGTTGGCGTCACATGCTCGTGGAGACGCGTGAGGGTGTTTTCTTTCGGGAGTCTGAGCTTTAAAGCCATGTTCGATGATCACATGTTGATTTATGAATGCCAAAAGCACTTTCACTCACTGCTATACATCGCTCACCTCATTAATATCGAATGTTCTCATCGATTGTGTCCTCCAATCATTGCTCTGTTTTTTTATTCTGGGTGGGAGGGGGAGGGGCTTGTGAATACTGCTCTGTGATTGGCTGGAGGGTTCAGGAATTGCTCTGCTGATAGGCTCTGACTGAAACGGAAGCAGATCTGCTTCATCTCATTCCACTGTATGAATTGTCATACAGTCTCCACTTCTGTAGCATTTTACTTTAAATCCCCCCTTATAATGTTACTCGGCGTTCAACAATGTCATTTTCCACCGTCTGAAACAGGCTTGCTACTGTACCTTTAAGACTTGTATATGTAAATGAACTGTTATGATTGGTGAGCATCAGCATACTGGTGCCGTTTATTGGGGCGGGCCGCTGAATAGGTGTTGATGTGTAAATGTGGGCGGTGATATGTTAATGAGCTTATGGTTATGATGTCATAATCATGATGATTTCTGAGCCAATAATGGCGTAGCGAATGCTACAAACATCCACATCGAACTCTTTTATTTGAAAAGAGCGAGGGAAAAACTTTTTCCCGTGGTGTTTTGAATGTGCTCAAAATCAAGCGGAGGGACAGTAATGTCACAATCTGAGATTTTGCATTCAGTAAACAGAAGCGTCTGCTCTCATTTCACCTTACGCCTGTTTTAAACCGTTCTCTCTGAGAGATCGGGGTTTTTTTATCCTGCCAAAAGCACAGACTGCCCTCGGAGTAACTAAACTGGACTAAACCACTTAAAACCAGAGAATATACTGCCCCAGCTTTCTTTCACTCAGTGTTTTTTTAATTCACTCCTTGTTAAAACGCAGGCTGTGTTCAGAATGGAGTCCTAGCGTACTGCTTACTGCACAGTATATATTCAATACTGCCTAATAGTTTTTAAAAAAAATAGTAGGTGAAACGTTTGCAATGATAAATGCTCCAAACAGTAGTGTACTACATGTTTTTCTCACTATGTTGCATGTCTAATTCAGCAGATGTCTGAAATAAATACGGTTGTTTTGCATGTTTAATCCAATTTTGTGTAAGACATCCTTTAAAATAATGAGGAAAAAGTGTAGTTCATTTTTCGCACTGTAAATAGAAGGTTGAATGCATTGCATTGTGGGATTGTGTTCTACTTGAACTTTGCAAGATTGGCACTGTTATTGAACTAGATTGAATTAGCATCACTAAATAATGACACTGTTGTCTACTGAAATTTGTTTCATAATTGCTGCATTTTGCAACATTAAAGGTCCTTGTACACCTAGTCTGAAATTTTTGCATGCGTTTTTTCGTTTTCGTCATCCTATCCTATCAAAATGCTTGCTATGGATGCGAAAATGCAGAAAATCGAACCTGATCCGAATTTTTTTTATGACGTACTTGAGAGGTGAGGAGCTCCGGTTCGAACGTGAGGTCGTATTTAATTTTTAACATGCGAAAATTTTGGACAAGAATTTCAGGCTCGGTGTGCAAAGACCTTAACACTGTTATTTTCTTGTTTATTACTGTGAAGCGATCTGTATTGTATAAAGCGCTGTATAAATAAGCCACTCAGCTTTAGGTAAATGCCTTAGCTCCTGCCATGCATAAGAACATTTGCATACTATGCACAGTATGCATACTATATACTGCAGAAATAGTGAGGTTAGTATGCTGGGATGACATTCTGGACACAGCCAAGTTCCCTGATATAGCTCAGTATATTTCTGATTGGTTACTGGACTCCAGGTTCCTTCCCCTTTAAATGTGATCGACCTGTTCATTGGTCAGATCGATCAACGTAAAGGCCAATCAGCTGTCAGCTGGGTTTATGAGAAGTCTTCCATTAGTGGAGCTGCACCAGCATCAACCAGGAGGGTCCAACATTAAAGGTCCTTGCACACCTAGTCTGAAATTTTTGCATGCGTTTTTTCGTTTTCGTCATCCTATCCTATCAAAATGCTTGCTATGGATGCAAAAATGCAGAAAATCGAACCTGATCCGAATTTTTTTTATGACGTACTTGAGAGGTGAGGAGCTCCGGTTCGAACGTGAGGTCGTATTTAATTTTTAACATGCGAAAATTTTGGACAAGAATTTCAGGCTCGGTGTGCAAAGACCTTAACACTGTTATTTTCTTGTTTATTACTGTGAAGCGATCTGTATTGTATAAAGCGCTGTATAAATAAGCCACTCAGCTTTAGGTAAATGCCTTAGCTCCTGCCATGCATAAGAACATTTGCATACTATGCACAGTATGCATACTATATACTGCAGAAATAGTGAGGTTAGTATGCTGGGATGACATTCTGGACACAGCCAAGTTCCCTGATATAGCTCAGTATATTTCTGATTGGTTACTGGACTCCAGGTTCCTTCCCCTTTAAATGTGATCGACCTGTTCATTGGTCAGATCGATCAACGTAAAGGCCAATCAGCTGTCAGCTGGGTTTATGAGAAGTCTTCCATTAGTGGAGCTGCACCAGCATCAACCAGGAGGGTCAAAGGTCAGGGTCCCGCTAGCGATACGAGAGAGAAAACAAAAGGTCACGAGCCGTACCACTAAAGATGTCTGCCTGTTTTTCATAGAAGATGTTCTGATTATTGCCATGCTGAAATGATCTTCTGCTGACTTGGGAAGTTCTTTTGTGTTTGCTGATGTTTGCACCTTTATTCTGAACACGTTCATGTTCATTATGTAAAGAGTTCTGAATAAAGCATTAAACCTGCCACAGGAGGAAAATATCATTTAAAAATAATAATAATAATAATAAAAAAGATTAAACTCTGGTCTGGTTTCAGTGTTTCTTCTGCCATCAGCACAAATACACCGTTAGCACAAGATCTGTTACAAATCCTAATCTGCCTTGCTTCTGGCCAAAAGTTACAGAAGGCAAATAAAGTTCAATATTAGGACAGTTTGATATTTTTGTCAGCGTTTACTGCGTTTACAGAGTGTTTCCCTTCTAAATCCATATTCTATGTCATTATCATCATAGTTGCGGTGTGAACTTCCCTTATTCTCATTGAACTAGAACAATTTTTAAAATGTTATCTTTTTATTTGATCATAGTAAAGGCCTGTTCACACCAAGAACAATGACTATAAAGATGACTAACTATATTAGCGTCTACCCCAGCGCAAGATAACATTCTGTTTATTATGTGCGCATGCTGTGTTTTTGTCGTCTGCCTCTCTAAATGCGCGATCTCTTTAAAGCAGGGTGTATTTTTGATTGGTTGTCAATGTTTCCATCCAAAGTTACGAATTAAACCTATGCGCAAAATTGGAATATCGCATAAAACATTTGCGAATAAAGCACCGTTTCCATCCATGTGAGTTGAAGAGAACAAAACCGTCACTTCCTGATTAACTTGCGCTAAATATCACAAAGAAAAAGTTAATTTGCTGCAGTAGGAGAAGGCACTGTATAAAATATTTTTTTGTATACAATAAATTACAGCTTCAGAGCTCGCAGGCGAAACGCGGTCATGTTATCTTATTTTCGGAGTCTGCTGTTTGGGAACAGTTCTTGGAGTTAATTATAGCGAAGCACTTTGACGAGACTTTGCTCAAGCATATTAGAATGACAAAACTAGCATTTCAGATGCTGTGCTATGAGATCAGTCAATTGGTTGGTCCAGTTTTATGTTGTCCCATCGCAAAGTCACATGCCTTTTTTGATGCGCATTAAGGAATTTATTCGGTAGAAATGTTTTTTTTATGCGATGTCCCAAAATGCGCATGAAAATAGGTGGATGGAAACGTGATTTTTTTATCGTTCATCAACTGGAACATCGTTCTTTAAGTTATTCCAAAAATATAGTTTCCCTGCGTCCTTGTCGTTATAGTTGTAGTGTGGACTTCCCTATTCTCGTAGAATTAGAACAGCTCGTGCTGATTCTGATTGGCTGTCAGTATACTGTATGTATCGTTCAACAGCTGTAAAAACAAAACTTTCTGAAAGTGAATCCATTCCAATTCTGTCATCTTGATAGTTGTAGTGTGAACTTTAATTATTCTCATAGAATTTGAAGATAATTACACCGTCGCCGCCAATAGCCTCCTGGGCTACGTTTCCCAAAAGCATCTTAAGCCTGAGTTGATTGTAGCTCCATTGGTTTCAATGGGTCTATGATGTACTTAAGCTCATGATGCTTTTGGGAAACGCAGCCCTGGTTAGTGCGTTGACCCGAGTTCGATTCCCGTCTCGAGGTCCTTTGCCGATCCCGCTCTCCACCCCATGCTTTCCTGTCCTCTCTCTACTGTCCTATCTCAATAAAAGGCATAAGCCCATAAAAATAACTTAAAAAAAGATAATTACACCGATTATTTATATTTGCATTCACATTAGCGCACGATAACGTTCTGTTAAGGGGATAGCTCACCCAAAAATGCAAATTCTGTCATTAATTACTCAGCCTCATGTCGTTCCAAACCCGTAAGACCTTTGTTCATCTTCAGAACACAAATTAAGATATTTTTGATGAAATCCGAGAGCTCTCTGACTCTCCCATAGACAGCAAGGGAACTACCACGATCAAGGCTCAGAAACATAGTAAGGGCATCGTTAAAATAGTTAATGTGACATCAGTGGTTCAACCGTATTTTTACGAAGCTATGAGAATAGTTTTTGTGTGCAAACAAAACAAAAATAGCAACTTTATTCAATAATTCTTCTCCTCCGCGTCACCCTGACGCCATTTTGGAGAGTACCACGATGCATGCGCGTGCTTTCCTCTGAACTTAAACAATGCATGGGCTGCGCCTTGTTTACATGCAGAGGAAAGTCATTATTTTTGTTTTCTTTGCGCACAAAATGTATTCTCGTAACTTTGTAAAATTACGGTTGAACCACTGATGTCACATGGACCATTTTAAGATGTCCTTACTACGCTGTACACATAGCAAGGTTTTTTAAAACAAAAATTATATAATAAATAAAGAGAAAACAGATAGAATAGAAAAAGAATAGAGCAAGCTAGTGTTAGAGGCCTTTTTGTTGCTTTTGTTAATTGTATAATAAATAAAAAGAAAGCAAATGGATAGAATACAAAAAGATTAGAGAAGCTAGTGTTAGTTTTTTCTTTTTTAAAGAAAACAAGCAGTAAATAAATAGAGTGCAAGTCTAAAAGGGACAAGTTTTTTTTTTTTTTTA
>NW_015642562.1:804603-805381 GCF_001515625.1 Sinocyclocheilus rhinocerous
TTGCTGCTGCGTTCTGGATTAATTGTAAAGGTTTGATAGAACTGGCTGGAAGACCTGCCAAGAGAGCATTGCAATAGTCCAGCCTGGATAGAACAAGAGCTTGAACAAGGAGTTGTGTTGCATGTTCTGAAAGAAAGGGACTGATCTTCTTGATGTTGAATAAAGCAAATCTGCAGGACCGGACAGTTTTAGCAATGTGGTCTGAGAAAGTCAGCTGATCATAACTCCAAGGTTTCTAGCTGTTTTTGAAGGGGTTTTGGTTGATGAGCCTAACTGGATGGTGAAATTGTGATAAAACGATGGGTTTAATGGAACCACAAGCAGTTCTGTCTTGGCAAGGTTGAGTTGAAGGTGATGGGCCTTCATCCAGCAAGAAATATAGAATTAGAATAGAGAGTGTTAGAGTTAGGGGGTCAAATAAAGATGGAAGGGTTGTGTTTTTAGCCGATTCTTGAAGATGGCTAAGGATTGAGCTGGGCAGGTCATTCCACCAGGAGGGAACATTTAATGTAAAAGTCTGTGAAAGTGATTTTGTGCCTCTTTGAGATGGCACAATAATACGCCGTTCACTAGCAGAACGTAAGCTTCTAGAGGCACATAAGTCTGAAGTAATGAATTTAGGTAAATGGGGGCAGAGCCAGTTGGGGTTATGTAGGCAAACACTAATGCCTTGAATTTAATGCGAGCAGCTACTGGTAGCCAGTGCAAATTGATGAACAGAGGTGTGACATGCGTTCTTTTCGGCTCATTAAAGATTAATCTTGCAGCAGCATTTTGG
>NW_015642562.1:805888-809907 GCF_001515625.1 Sinocyclocheilus rhinocerous
ATGTTGAATAAAGCAAATCTGCAGGACCGGGCAGTTTTAGCAATGTGGTCTGACAAATTCAGCTTATCATCAATCACAACTCCAAGGTTTCTGGCTGTTTTTGAAGGGGTTTTGGTTGATGTGCCTAACTGGATGGTGAAATTGTGATAAAACGATGGGTTTAATGGAACCACAAGCAGTTCTGTCTTGGCAAGGTTGAGTTGAAGGTGATGGGGATTTTTGGGTGATCTATCCCTTTAATAAAAGCGCGCTCTGCAGTTTTGTCGTTTGCCTCTTTAAATGCACAAGCTTTTAAAATGTTGGTTATCTGTTTTTATTGTTCATCAGCAGGGGAAATCATTCTGAAAGTGTCGTTCTTCTGTGTTGTTATAATAAGACTTCCCCATTCTCACAGAATTAGATCGATTATTAAATCTTTATAGATAGGCCACGTCTATTATTTTTGGAGAGTCTGTGACCAGCAGAACGTGAGCCGCGATGCTTTCTCCAGAGACATGAGGATTTTTCAAAGGTATTTTTAGTTTTGGTGAATAAATAAAGCAGCAGGGTGAGTTGTGTTCACGATCGCTGACGTCTCTGTCTGAAATCTCAAATGTCCTCAAATATTTTAAGAGTTAGACATAAACACATCCTGTTAATTTTTACAGTAAAAACAGTAATAATGTGAAATATTATTACAATTTAAAAGATCTGTTTTCTATACGTGAATATATGTGAAAACTTAATTTATTCCTGTAATACAAAGTTTAATTTTCATCATCATTACTCCAGGATTAAGGATTCACAGATGAACAGAAAGTTCAAAAGAACAGCATTTATTTGAAACAGAAATCTTTTGTAGCATTCTAAATGTCTTTCCTGTTACTTTTGATCAATTTAATGCATCCTCGATGAATAAAACTATTAGGCTAATTTAAAAAAATGACCCCAAATGTTTTGAACAATAGTGTAGCAGTCTATTTACATTTGAAGGCAACTCATATATTTTACTTCCACAAACTTTCAAAAAATGTAAAAAAAGTTTATATGGTTTTGCTGAAATGATGCTGTGAGAGTCGTAGCAGTGTGACTAATCAGTTTTACATTCTGAAGGATAAATAATTATAAAATCACAGAGGAGCAGATTCACGGAGAGGCTTTAAATGAAGCCTTTCTTCTCTTCAACACCAGAGGCTTGATAGACTGATGTGTTCGTCTTGACGGTGCTTGAAATGCAAACTAAATCCTCTCACATCCGGCTAAAATTAGCTGCTGGTCTCTTCTGAAAGCTCAGAGCTAATGACAGATGTTTGCTTGAGACGCTTTTCTGCTCTTCAAGCGAAACCTCTCCTGAAGACTCCTGAAGACTCACGCATCTCACCTGTGTTCACGCTTTATCTGAAGCAAATGTTTTCACATGCCAGTGTTTCAGGCGCTACAGATGTTAAGTCAGATTCTTTTTTTTTCTTTTTTTTTTTACTGCAATTACATTGTTTTATATTATAAATTCTAATATATGTAAATATGTCTATTTTATATTTTCATATATCATTTTGTAATTATATTTTAAAGTAATTTGTGCTGAAATAATTTTTAATATTTATAATATAATATTTTAATATTTATTTATTATATATCAGAATTTATTATAAATAACATTTTCTCTTGTATTTCTGTGTAGATTGCATTTTAATAATAATTTATTATTTTATTCTGTTTTTTTTAGCATAAAGGTATGTGTAAATATAACTATTTTATATCATCTCCTTATGCAATTATGTTTTTAAAGTATTTTAGCTGAAATAATTTTTTATATTTGTTATATATTAGATTTTTATTCTAAATGGCATTTTCTCTTGTAGTTCTATGTAGATTGCATTTTAATAATATGCCATTATTCTAATTTTTCTGTTTTTAAATAGATTTATTATACTATATAATAATTTGATAACATAAAAATCTTTTTTTTTTTTTTAAAAAATGAGGTTTAACAATTACAAAAACAGAAAATAATAAAGAAAGAAAAATGAGTAATACATTTAATTTAATTAAAAATAAAAATTAATTGTATTTATTTCATGAAGAAATTAAACTAAACCATATTCTATTCTATTCCTCCAAAAATTAAAAATAAATAAATAAATGAATGTATAAATAAATACATATTTAAAAAAAAATACATGTGGGGATATATAAATAGAACAATAAACAAACACAAAAATAAACGAATGACTAAATTAATTGTTTTTATAATTTAATCTTTTATTTATTGTTCTATTTTTGAAATAAAATTCAAACAGAATAGAATGCATACTTTGAATATACTGTAAGTGCTTAAATAGAAACATCTGCCAGATACATAAATGCAAATAATATAATATTGCAATACAATCCACAAATAACTGCATATAGGAGAAACATACAAAAGATTAGCATATAAAAGAGTTGGTTTAATGTGTCTGATGAGCTCAGGAACTGCTGTGGTGTCTATTTAAGATTAAACCTCAGCAAAGAAAGCAACGGTCTGATTATTCTCCCGCACATAAACACACATAAACTGTATTCATTAAAGCTCACAGAAAAACGCATGAGTCAGGGAGGCGCTGGGTGTAAATATCGATAAAATAAACAGTACTGGTTCTGATTTACAAATTTGATGCAGACCCATAACTGTAAATCACACACACAAATATTATACGCAGTGTATCACAGGACTCTCATTCACAAACACACACAGCTGACCACACCACACACTAGACATCTAACTAACTAGCACTAACTAGCACTAACTAGTCTCTCTAACGCAGAGATTTCACTCTTACATCACTAACACACAATTACAGTCACATAGAATACCACTTCAAAACACAGTAATGATGAAATGAATATTTACAAATGAAATAGAATAGAATGCATGAATGAATAAATAAATATTATTTTAAAAAATATGATTTATTATTTTCATTTGAAATATTTTAGATAATAAAATATATACATAATATAACTATTTAAAATAGGTAATAATACAAAATACAATAAAATAAACACGAGTAAACATTATGTTTAAAAAACATAACGTAATATTAATATAATAATATATTATTAATATTTTATTTTTTAATTATTTAAAATTCTTTTATTTACAACACAGGGGGACACAACTAAACCTGCAAAAATTAAAAATAAATAAATACATGTATAGATGGATATTAAAATAAATACATGTAGGAATAAATCAATATAACAATAAATAAAAATTAATTAAAGAATAAAATAAAATGCAAAAAAATAAAATAAAGATAATAAAGGAAAATAAGAAAATAATAAATATAGGAAAAGTAAGTAATACAAAAATTAATTCATGACAATTTAAAAAAATAAAAAATAATAAAAATATTTATTTTAGTTCATATAGGCCTATATAATAATAGTAATAATAATAATAATTATTATTATTATTTTAAATGTTTAAAATTAAATTGAATATTTAGGCTAAATTAAATGAAACTGTTATAGCCTATATAAAATATATATTTTAAATATGTAACATTTTTAGATATAAAAATATATATTTAAAAAATTTAAAAAGTTATCTAATTGCAGAAATGTATGAACTGAGCTTTTAACTCTGCTCTTCAGTTTTGAAAGCAACACCAACACGCGCAGTGACGTCGGTGATTTTAACGGGACAGTTCCAGCAGCGTCGCGTCGCGTCGCGCGGCGAGTGTGTTTAACGCGCGTGTATTGTGCAAACGCGGTTTTCCGTGGGAGGAGCCTGAACTGATGCGTTCTGATGTGAACGTAAATCTGCGCGTTTGTTTCCGTTCACATAGAGAAACACGGAAACGTTCGTCGCGCGCTGAACCGTCACAAAAGCCGCGTTTAATAAGGTCAAGCGAGTGTGTCGCGCGTGTATTGTGCAAACGCGGTTTTCCGTGGGAGGAGCCTGAACTGATGCGTTCTGATGTGAACGTAAATCTGCGCGTTTGTTTCCGTTCACATAGAGAAACACGGAAACGTTCGTCGCGCGCTGAATGAAC
>NW_015642562.1:813544-818346 GCF_001515625.1 Sinocyclocheilus rhinocerous
AAAATAAAAAATAATAAAAATATTTATTTAAGTTCATATAGGCCTATATAATAATAGTAATAATAATAATTATTATTATTATTATTTTAAATGTTTAAAATTAAATTGAATATTTAGGCTAAATTAAATGAAACTGTTATAGCCTATATAAAATATATATTTTAAATATGTAACATTTTTAGATATAAAAATATATATTTAAAAAATTTAAAAAGTTATCTAATTGCAGAAATGTATGAACTGAGCTTTTAACTCTGCTCTTCAGTTTTGAAAGCAACACCAACACGCGCAGTGACGTCGGTGATTTTAACGGGACAGTTCCAGCAGCGTCGCGTCGCGTCGCGCGGCGAGTGTGTTTAACGCGCGTGTATTGTGCAAACGCGGTTTTCCGTGGGAGGAGCCTGAACTGATGCGTTCTGATGTGAACGTAAATCTGCGCGTTTGTTTCCGTTCACATAGAGAAACACGGAAACGTTCGTCGCGCGCTGAACCGTCACAAAAGCCGCGTTTAACAAGGTCAGAAACAGCAGCGGAGCGACGCGAGCCGGTTGGTGTCTTTATTCCTTCATTCGTGTGGTTTGGTGAGCGTTATTGACATGTGGACGCGTGTTTACCTGCGCTTGACGATGATGAGCCCCACTTCCTCTCTTCAGTGCCGCAGAAAAGTGTCTCAAAGTCTGCCACAGTAATCCTGTGCTGTTTTCTCGAGAACTTTAGAGTTTGCTTCTGAATGTTGAGAATATGAGTATATTGATCTTTCACTGAGATGCTGAGATATGACAGATAATGATGTGTATACATTTAAATTTTAAATAAATGTATGCATTTAGCAGACGCTTTTATTCAAAGCGACTTACAGTGCATTCAGACTATACATTTACTACCAGTATGTATATAGTGTATAATGATGGAAAAATATATTTATAAGTATTAAATATTGATGGGGCAACAAAATGTGTGCGAAAAAAAATGTTTGACAAGGTTGTTTGATTAAAAATAATCTGCCCCACATTTAATACAAAAAAATTATATATATATATATATATGTATTAACTTTTAGGAGTGAATTTGCGCATATACATATCTGTCTGCATGTAATCTTATTATACTAAAGCCTTTAATCATAATTTTTAAGGTATGACTACAGATAAAATGGATTATGCATGCATAGTTTTGTGTGTTTGAGATGTTTTAGGTGTGTTTTGCTCACTGTTAGTCACTGTTACGTGACTAATTGCTCATTTACTGTATGTTGATTCATCTTTTTTTGATAAATCATCATCTCATCTTCGATCCAGTTCTGCATCTTTCTCTGGACTGTCACAATCAATCACTCCCTTATTATCTGATTTTCGCAAAAAAAAAGTGTGCCGGCACTAAGTAAGTAGAACATTTATGACTCGATTACGCCTGTAAATTGATCTACAGTTGTAAAAAGATTATGAATACGGGTTTTATTTTTTATAATACTATACTTTCCAAACTCTATATGTTAAAAACACACATTGGCACATTTTTTTTAATATATAGAGTTGGACAGTGTGATGATATGATACTAAAATCCATTTTCATAATCTTGTTGATACTGTAATCAATTTATGTTTATGTATCAGTGTTATTTTAGTAACATTTAGATACTATTGTAGTTTTTAATAATATTTTGAATTCATTTTTATTTTCATTTATATTTCATTTTAGTTAATTTTTTTAGTCATTTTGTTGTTTATCATTTTTTTATTGTTCTTTTATTTCTTTATTTATTTTTTACAAAATGTCTATATAGTTTTTATTCATTTTTCAGTTGAAGTTATTTTAGCACATCAAGTTAAATTAAGTGAGAATGAGAAATATTGCCTTGAACATTAGCAAAAAAAACCAAACATTTACGTTTTATGAATTGTGTTTTAGTTCAGTTAACGTTTATTTTATTCAAAGTTAAAAATAAATAATGGTTTTAGTTTTTAGTAAACTATAATTACCCTGTTATGTAAGTATTTATTATAGTTAAGCAATTATGACGCCATTCTAGTTAAAAGTACACTGGAGAACTAGCTTGAGGAAAACAGGAACAAAATAATATCAAAAAATCCCCAAATGTTTGTTTGATCAGTGCACGGGGTTCAGATGGAGCAAATATAATGAGCTCAGTATAAAAGCAACAGAAGTGAATGGTAAATTCCCACCATGATGTAAAATCAGACGTGTGTGTTGTATTGTGTTCTCAGTACAGTTACGTGACTAATTGGCCACTTACTCTCCGCCGATAGATTATCTGACCGGGTCTTGTGGCCCCTGCGGCCCCTCTCGTCCCCCATCCATGCGTCTGTCTCTGGACGAGCACGGCATCGATCACACATAATCCGATTTCCCCCCAAAAACAAATAATGAAGCGTTTCTGGAGCTTACCCTTTTAAGTAATTTAGCGATTCGCTCAAACTTGAGCGAATCGATGAAGTGGGTTTTGAAAGATGAGTCTAATGAATTCCCACGATGCCCTAATGCATCTCAGCGATATTAAAACGCACATTTGTGACGCTCAGATAAGCAGGATGGAGATTTTATCTGAATTGGAGCGTTTGGAGATGATGCCGTTATTTTAGACTCATCACACTAACTGCTCTAATTAGGTTTTCGATCATTTTATTTAGTCTCAGCTGAGACTCTGCCGAGAATTTGGGTCCGTCTGCTGCTGCTGCTGGTGTGTGTCGCGTTGTTTTACATTGTAATTAATTTCTTTATCCAAACAAAACTGAAACCTACTTAGTTCATTTACAGTATTCAACTTTTTGCATCTTACAGGTAATTATACGTTTTAAAGACACACAGCTTATTTAAAAGGCCGGTTCATTTACTCACTAGGCCTGCATGAATTTATTTTCATCTGAAGAACGCAAAAGATTATGACCAAACAACATTGGACCCCATTGTCTTTCATTGCATATACAAAAATATTTTTTTTTATTTGAAGTGTCTTCGGGTGAACTGTCCCTTTAATTCTAATAGATAGAAAAATGATTATGGAAAATGTAATTATTAGACTTACTGTATTTGGTGCAAAAATGGTTGTATCTAAGCGGACCTCAGTGAAAATTGTTAAATGCTGCATAAATCAGGGCCATAAAGTAAATAATAAAATAATAATGAATAAAATGTAATAAAACAATATTACATTTAAATATTATAAATAACATAATTATGAAATTAAATAAACGTTTTTAGGCTAGTCTGTCTCAGCGCTCATCGGTGTCAAAATTATTGGTGGGGCTTAGGGATGTAACGGTATGAAAATTTCTTATCACGATTATAATGACCAAAATGATCACGGTTATCAGTATTATCACGGTATTGTTCAAATGTGCTGGAAATGTTCAAAAAGTACTGACACACAAATCATTTCACCAAGTTTTACATTTAAAATCAACAAACAACAAATAAAATGAGATTTTGTTTGCATAACTAAAACAATAACATTGCCAATGATTAATCGTTACATCCCTAGTGGGGCTTTACTGTTCACAGTAGACTAGTGCAAATTCCAGCTCAACATCTCAGTTTTAACGGGGAAAGAGTGCGAGGTGAGATGTAAGGTAGCTAAACGTTTAATATCTGACTGTGTGACGACAGAAATGTGAAAAGACTGACATATAATATCCAGTGACGCAAGCTACTCTACTTTTTTTGTCGTTTTAAAGCAAAAGTTCACCTTAAAATGAAATTGTCCTCATTCTCATGCCATTCAAGATGTAGATGATCAGATTTGGAGAAATGTAGCATTGCATCAGTGTCTCAGCAATGGATGCTCTGCAGTGAATGGGTGCCGTCAGAATGAGAGTCCAAACAGCTGATAAAAACATCACAATAATCCACAAGTAATCCACACCACTCCAGTCCATCAGTTAACATCTGGAGAAGATAAAAGCTGAAACTAATACATCAAGATGTTTTTAACTTCAAACCATTTCTTCTGGTCAAAATACAGTCCATAATCCATAATAACGCTTCCTCCAGTGAAAAAGTGGTATGGTCTGAATCAGGAGAGAAACAGATCAAGCACCGTTTACAAGCCAAAACATCTCTAAACAAATATGTGAGTGGAGTTTGATATGAGAGACAACAGGAGATGGACATTTTCACGGGAGGAAATGTTATTATGGATTATGGACTCAATGGAATTAATGGCTTGAAGTTAAAACGTCTTAATAATGGATTTGTTTCTTTTTTTATTGCCTTAAATTCTGTTAAATTCTAAAAGGATTATATTATTTTATATAAAAGCGACCATTATCAAATGGTCATGAAACTGGTCCAGTTTGCTTCCCCACAATGTTCAAGACATGGTTACAGCCTTGGCATAAATATGATAAATATATGATATGAGGCCATTAATAAATCATTAAGTTAAAGGCTTTTTAACCCATTTATTTTTTATTATGAATCACTGTGTGTGAAACCATTAGAATTTTTTATCGTTGGGTGTGTGAATGATTACTCAGTTGTTGGTAGGTGTGTGTGTGAGAGTGTGTGTGTGAGAGTGTGTGTGTGTGTGTGTGTGTGAGAGTGTGCGTGTGTGTGTGTGCGGGTGGGGGCGTGAACCTGACTACACAAAGACTCATGGGGACTCGTGTCACGGTGGGGACCTAAATTGAGGTCCCCACGGGTACAAAAGCTTATAAATAAATCAGAATTAAGTTTTTTGAAAATCTAAAAATGCAGAAAGTTTCCTGTGAGGGGTAGGTTTAGGGGTAGGGTTGGTGTAGGGCAATAGAATATACGGTCTGTACAGCAGAAAAACCATTACGCCT
>NW_015642562.1:818376-824485 GCF_001515625.1 Sinocyclocheilus rhinocerous
CAGTCTCTCTCTCTCTCTCTCTCTCTCTCAGTCTCTCTCTCTTGGCACAGGATGGTTCATTCATTCAAGGGCGCAGGGTTTGGTTTTAACATTTGAAATTCAATCAGGCTGCTGCTCCATATGTTTATGTACAGTGCCACTTACAGTTGATCATTTGTTCTTGTTTAGAAACAGTATTTATTCAGTATTTGCCCACAAGCTTTTGTACACTGAATACAAATCTTAACTGAATAATAAACTAAAGTTTCTGTATATATAGCTTTTGGTTTAAATACATGCATTTTTAATATGCATTTAAATGTGAAATCAACTCACAATTTTGCTTTTATTTTTATATTTTAAGTTTTCATTTTAATATTAAAGTTTTAGCAATTTTGTCTTTTTACAAATTTTTTACTTTAATTTATTTTTCAGTTTTAGTAATTTTAGAACTTAAATTTTAGTTTGTTTTTTATCTAATTTATATTTTATTGTAACTTTATTTTAATCACTGAAAACCATTTTAAATAGTTTTAGTTAACAATAGCAACACTAGATGCATGTTTTAAATACATGTATTTTTAATATGCATTTAAATAAGTTTGAAGAAATCGATGCATTCATTGAAAAGATATAACTCAAAAGCTTTAGGTTTTATTTTTATATTTTCAGTTTTCATTTTCATTTTTATTTTAGTTTAAGTTTATGTAATTGTATTGTTTTTGTGTTTTTATATCTATATCGCTTTATTTTTTATTTCAGTTCTAGTCGTTTTAAACTTAAATTTCAGTTTTTCAGGTTTTTATTTCAAGTTTTTATTTTATTTCAACTTTATTGCAATTACTGACAATAATTTTAATAGTTTTAGTTGGAATAAACAATAACAACACAATGCGTGTTTTAAATGAATGGCATTTTAATATGCATTTAAATATGTTTGAAGAAAGTGATTTTTTAATGAATCTGTTGTTCCAGTTCACATAATTGACTCTGACTCTGAATGATTCATTCATAAATTGTACTGTTCTGTTCAAATCCTTGACTCAACAACCCATTTGCTAATTATTGCAAGATTATGACTTCAAATTTGACTTGTTTTGTAAAACTGATATTTTCAATGCAGTATTATTGTGAATTCAGTTTTAACTGCAACTAGATATGATTTGTAGGAATGATTCAGTCATTTTTTAAACTTTAACTACATGAAAACATCTGAATCTGCACTCGTGTTTTAACACATGCATCTTGCTTTTCTTACTTATTCCATTAATTCTCCTCCTCCTCTAGCGCTCTTAAAGCTGTCGTGTAGTAAAAACACCTTCAGGAATGTTTTATGGAATCTGATAATAAACTGAGTGAACATCTGATTAAATGTAGGCAGCCGATTGAACACAGACTCATTTTCTCTCTCTCTCTCTGTCCAGGATGCCGTTGGTCTTCACACTTCTCTGCCTCTGCGTTTTAAAGATGGGCGGCTTCTCCGCATCTGTCACTCAAGCCACCGTCCAATCAGGTGAGAGTCGAGTCTGATTAAGCGGCTGTGATTGGACGGTCTGTGACCAGTGAAGGATGAATCCTCTATTGCTCTCTTGCCCAGAGACTATATCCATCCTCCTAATCTATCAGCAACCAATCAGATCTCACATTTGAATAATTGATCCAATCAGCAGCCTCACATTAGATCTTCCCACCAATGAGCAAGAGCGTCTCCAGAGGTTTGTGTTAAATCACAGAATCAACATCTGCATCTACAGAAATTGTGCTGAATGATGCAAAATAGAAAAATAAGAACAAGTGAATAAATCTGGTGTAAATGTTTATAAGGCTGATGGAAATAGGTGTTTTCCAGTTCATTTTTAAGCTTTGATTATCTATGGATGATTTTTTGCATATTTTGAAGGACACAGAGCAACAATGTGGTCAGATGTTTTATAGTCACTGTAGTTCTATAGTTTTTTTTTGTTTTTTTTGCTTTATAATTTGTTACTTTATTTTCATTGCTGTTTGCTCGTTAACTAAAACCAGAAAAACAAAACAAAACAAAAATAAACAAACTGAAATAAAATAAAATATTAAAAAACGTATTTTATTTCAGCCAAGGTAACATTTATCTTTTTCATTTAGCTTAACCTGAAGTACTAAAATAACTAAAACTAATAAATAAAATGTATATAGACATTTAAAATAAACTAATGAAAATGACAAAAACGTACAAAAAATTACTAAAACTTTCAAATTAATGTAAAAACAAAACAGAAAAATAAAATCTAATTCAAAATATTAGCAAAAATTATACTAGTATATCAAGGATACTAAATTAATACTTGAATTTAATACGTTAACATGCATGCAGTATTGTTTTACCATTATTATTAATATAGCAGTATTTTTTCATATTTTGAATTTCCTTTTATTTTTGGATTTTCAGTTTATTTTAATTTTAAAACCAAAAAAAGTAAAACATTTTAGTAATTTTGTTTTGTGCTTTTGTCATTTTAATTCGTTTTTGCTTTTTGTTTTAATATTTCTAAATAGCTTATATAATATATTTATTTAAGATTACTTGGGGTTAGGCAAAATTTTTTCATCTCATATTTATATTATTAAATATTTATATTTTACATTATTTAAATTACTGAAAATTTAGTTTAGTTTAGTTTTTAGTTTTAATTAACAATAACAACGCTAGATGCATGTTGCATGTTAATGGAGAATTGGTTTCCTCATTAAAAATAAAACCAAATCAAGTGAAAAGTTTTTCTGAAAGCTTAAAGATGATCAAGACTTTTTACAGAATCCTTTTAAACAACATTAAACATTCAAAAGCAGACAATAATTTTGTGCAATCTTCCAAAATGAGGTTAAACATCTAAAAATCTGATTACAAACCACCGAGAAGCAATTCAATGATGCACAGGAAGTGATGTTTTCTTCTGAGCCGGTGTGTTTTATAGGCTGCGTCTCAAACTGAAGGTGTTGCCCAGTGAGTCGATGACTTGACAGACGACGTGATGTATGAAAGCGTCTCCTAAAGACACCGGCTCTCAGAGCACCTTAACGTCACGTCTAATGATCTAGAACACATTCGAGCGAGTTACAGCAGTAACCAAATAGCGCAGAGACCTCATATTGATACATGAATAAAGCAACAGCAGCTGTTTTCAGGTTTCATCCAGCAGCTGTATCACATGTGCTGTTATATGTCATAATATTAGCGCGGCCATGGGATTACGGGCCGGTTGCACCTCTGGAAGCAGAGGTTAATTAAAAACGCTTGCCGCTGCAGGACAGGAAATGGATTGTTCCAGAAGGGGGTCATTTATAATGGCGTGCGGTGTGTGTGAGCACTCGCACTAAGACACTCTTAATAGGAAGACTAATCCCCTCCCAGTCGCAAAGTGACAGAGCAATTACACACACACACACACACACACATGCCGCCGGTCCTCCCCCACCGCCCGCTCCGTCCGGCCCACAGACAGATCCTGACATCACCTGCCCGTCTGTGTGTGTGTGATATGAATGAGAATCTGTGTGCGTGTGTGTGTGCGTGTGTGTGGTTTATGCAGTCATTGATTTGGGATGGTAATTTATTTAAATAAACTTTTTGACATTCGCAGGATCAGCATTTAAACCCAAACAGATCAGCTTATCTTTCATTATTTTACAGAAATTGCATTTTCATAAGTGTGTTTCTGTGAGCATGTGTAAATTAAGCATGCAGCATTTTTTAGCATTATTTATATGCTACTATAGTAGTTTTAAATGTCTTGAATTGGCTTTTATTTTTTATTTTAATTTATTTTAATTATAGTTTTATTAATTTTTTGTGTTCTTATGTCACTTTTATTTATTTATTTTTTTTAAACAATTTTTTTTTTTTTTTACATTTTTTTTATATAGCTGTATTTGACTTAAATTTCAGTTTTAGTAATTTTATTTTATTTTATTTTTATGTTTTTGGTTTTTATTATAGTTTTAGTAATTTTGTTACACTTTTATCATTTTATTATTATTTTTTTTTTATTTCTATATAGCTTTCTTTTTTTTTTTTACTTTCAGGTTTAAAGGGGTCATATGATGCTTCTAAAAAGAACATTATTTTGTGTATTTGGTGTAATGAAATGTGTTTATGCGGTTTAAAGTTAAAAAAAAACATTATTTTCCACATACTGTACATTAATTATTCTCCTCTATGCCCCGTCTTTCTGAAACGCGTCGATTTTTACAAAGCTCATCGGTCTGAAAAAGCGAGGTATGCTGTGATTGGCCAGCTATCCAATGCGTTGTGATTGGCCGAATACCTCAACCGCGAGTCGGACTCTTAACTTTTATAAAGAATATCTCTTTGGTTTTGAGACTTTAGTGTTTGCAACTTTACAGATCTTATTTATGCACCAAGAGCTTGTAACACTCCAAAGAGAAAGGAAAAATTGAAATCGCATCATATGACCCCTTTAAGAATTTTAGTATATGTTCTGATATAATTATTATGTCATATATTATTAATCATTTAAACTCAAACAGATCACCTTAGCTTTGATTTTTATCATTTTATATATTTTTATTTTATTTAAATAATTTTGGTTTTTATTTTTCATTTATTTGAATTTTTAATTTTTAAGTGTTTTTACTAACAGTGTCGTGTAAACATGGCTGAAGATGTGAAAAGCGGAGGAACAGACAAACCAATTCAATTGAGAGAGTCATTTAGATTGGAACTGCTCTGATTGATTCAAAATCGTGACTTTGATCATTCAGTTTCGACATCGCTTGTAATGATTTTCAAAAGCACGTAGTGATGGGATAAACCAAGCTTTTAGAATCTCTGAATCAGTTAAACCATTGTGTCGCAAAACGATTCACTGTTTTGAAGCACTCCATTCGGATCGTGTATCGCGAATCATTTGATTCAGATCGGAACTTCGGAGCGTGTGTCACGAATCATTTGATTCATATCGGAACTTCGGAACACAATCTTTTTTTCTGATTTCTTTGTTATTAAACAGTACAAAACATCAAACCAGTACTGTTAAAAAACAAAACAAAGAAAGAATACACAAATACAAATCCCTTAAGAAAATGAACCATGGTTTTATTATAGTAAAAGTGTAGTAACGTGGTGTAGTATTTTTTATATTTTTTTTATATAACCACAGTTTTACTATAAATATTATCGGTAAACGCATTAACAGTATAGAGCTATAGAATCAATACAGAGCAGCTCAGATCATTTGATGTTCATATTGAGATCTCTGACTTTTGTTTGCTAGCTTTCTATTTTTGGGAATTCTGAATCTATGAGATTACGGAGATGTGTTTGTGAGGTTGTTTGTGTTGTGTTTGTGTGTTTCAGACATTCAGTGTCATGACTGGGGCGTGTGGAGCGAGGGTTCGGTGCGGGTGTATGACGGGGAGGTGGCGTATCTCTACTGTCCGCTCTTCTCTTATCCCACGCTCTACAGCTACAGTCAGACTCAGAACAGCAGTCTGTCTCTGCTGTGGTACCGACACACACACACACACGAGCTGGAGCATATGACACAGTTTTACTCAGCTGTTACTGAGTCAGTTCTGTGCTCCTCTATAACTGTCTGGTTTGGGTCAGCCAGCAAATCAGATATAAGAAGACTGCAGCGGACTGTTAGGACAGCAGAAATGATCATTGGACTTGTACAACTCCAGAGTGAAGAAACAGGCAGGAAACATCATCAAAGACCCCTGTCACCCCGGACACAACCTGTTTGCACTTCTCCCCTCAGGCAGACACTACAGATCTCTGTGCACTAGAACATCTAGGCATAAAAACAGTTTTTTTCCCCCATGCCATCTCCAGCCTAAACAGCTAACACAGGAATTATTACCTGTGTTCTGTAATTCATGCCTGTAATTCATTCTCCATCTCTAATTATTGCCTCTCTCTCAAGTACTATGTAAATACATATGCATATTTTTTATACAGCTGTATATATAGAGTAAATAATGCACAAATCTGTACATAAATCTTCTGTTTCAGACACATACACATTATTATTTATTGTTAAGTCTTATTTAAATGTTTCTGTTCTCATGTCAGATATGTATGTATGTATGTACCAGGAGCACCTTAAAAAAACCACAACAAATTCCT
>NW_015642562.1:825123-828998 GCF_001515625.1 Sinocyclocheilus rhinocerous
CTCTCTGTACCCACCTCCATCTGTCAGTGGATCACCAGCTTCCTGACAGACAGGCAGCAGCTAGTGAGGATGGGAAAACTTGCATCCAACACCCACACCATCAGCACTGGAGCTCCTCAGGGCTGCGTTCTCTCCCCACTGCTTTTCTCCCTTTACACAAATGACTGCACCTCTAAAGACCCCTCTGTCAAATTCCTGAAGTTTGCAGATGACACTACAGTCATCTGCCTCATCCAGGATTAAAAACCACAACAAATTCCTTGTGTGTTTGTGCACACTTGGTGAATAAAGCCGATTCTGATTCTGACAATTTTGAGTACATATCTCACAATTCTGAATTCATGTCTCGCAATTCTGAATTCATATCTCATAATCCTGAGTTTATATCTCACAATTCTGAATTCATGTCTCGCAATTCTGAATTCATACCTCACAATTCTGAATTCATATCTCACAATTCTGAATTCATATCTCACTAAAGATTCTGAATTCCTATCTCACTATTCTTATTTCATATCATAATTCTGAGCTTATATCTCACAATTCTGAATTCATACCTCACAATTCTGAATTCATATCTCACTGAAGATTCTGAATTCATATCTCACAATTCTTAATTCATATCATAATTCTGAGCTTATATCACAATTCTGAATTCTTATCTCAATAAAAATTCTGAATTCATATCTCACAATTCTGAATTCATATCATAATTATGAGCTTATATCTTGCAATTCTGAATTCGTATCTCACAATTCTGAGTTCATATCTCACAATGCTGAATTTATATCTTGCAATTTTGAGTTTATAACTCGCAATTCTGAATTAATATCTCACAATTCTGAGTTTATATCTCACAATTCTGAATTAATATCTCACAATTCTGAGTTCATATCTCACAATTCTGAATTCATGTCTCGCAATCCTGAGTTTATATCTCACAATTCAGAATTAATTATCTCACAATTCTGAATTCATATCTCGCAATCCTGAGTTTATACCTCACAATTCTGAATTCATGTCTCGCAATTCTGAATTCATATCTCACAATTCTGAGTTTATATCTCGCAATTCTGAATTAATATCTCACAGTTCTGAGTTTATATCTCACAATTCTGAATTCATGTCCCGCAATTCTGAATTCATATCTCACAATTCTGAATTCCTCATAATTCTGAATTTATATCTCAATTCTGAATTCATATCTCGCAATCCTGAGTTTATATCTCAGTATTCTGAATTTATATCTCACTATTCTGAGTTTATATCTCAATTCTGAATTCATATCTCACAATTCTGACTTTTTCTCTCAATTCTGCGTTTATATCTAGTAATTCTGACTTTATATCGCAATTGACTTCATCACAATTCTGACTTTTTCTCGCATATCTCACAATTTGGAGAATTCTTTGCAGAATTGTGAGATTAAATTAGTTTTATTTTGGTTTTTTTTTTTTTTTGTGGCAGAATTAATCCATTAATTTGACCTTGTCATAAGGTTTTCAAACATCTTTCTCCTGTAGTTCCTGATGTCGGCAGTAAAGTTCCCATCATCCTGAATCCCGCGAGCGATCAGATCTACACGGTGACTCTGGGTGAGCATCGTCATCTTTTTTCACTGTTTTTGCCGTGTTTTCTTCAGTATGCTTCAGTGAACGTCTCCACATTGCAGGAGATACAGTGACACTGTCCTGTCGTGTGCATCTGCCTCACCTGTACGAGGAAAAGCAGCACATCTGGTGGACCATCGATAACAAAACCGTGGAGCAACTCGCCGACCAACGATTCAGCTCACTTGAAGCCACGTACGACACGTTTGTGTTTTTCTCACTTCTTTGTTCTGTCTCTATCTCTGTTTTACTGACGTGTGTGTATGTGTGTGTGTGTGTAGGCTTGTGTCATATGATTACGGTGACGAGTTGAAAGAACGAGTCCTGAATGTGATGGATTTTTCAGCTGACGACCTGCAGAGGGAGTTTAACTGCTCTGCTAGAAACAGCCGTGGGTTCAACACCAGCCGAGCCGTACTGAAGACCGAACGTAACTACACACGCTAACATGACTAACACACAGGGCCGGGGCTAGGGGGGGGCGATGCCCCCCCAGATTCTCCTTCCTTGGGAAAGCTAGCATGTCTCCGACATAGTGATAACACTCGTTGCTAGGTTGGCCATATGCACCGTTCATACGGGACACGTCCCGGCCTGGATTTTAATATTGCCTAAAATATCCAGGTTTTGGCTGTTTGCCCTGTGCAGGTCGATCGTTGTGTGACATTCATGAGAGCTATAGAGAGCAGAGCAGACGGCTCCTTATGCTTTCGAATAGCTCTTGCACCTACTTTGGTGTCTTTTTTTTTATCGGTGCGCAACGACGCTTCAAGTCAAACGAACGAACAAACACGCCTGTAGGCTACATATATTTTTTATTATCTGTATACAGGATTTGGTGTTCGTCCATTATAAGCCGCATTAAGAGTTTTCTTTATAATGGTTCCCTCTCGAGCTTTCACGAGACATCACAGAGATATTTCTCCCCAGACCTCCAGGAGGAGCTCATGAAGGTTCTGTCAAGGGCTGTCCAGGAGATGGAGCTTACCTGGAGTCCTCCAGAGGAGCCTGCCAGGAGTAAGCTTGACTCCTGGTATTTCAGGTCCACCCGGAAAGCTGACTCGAGGACATCGGTCCCCTTCTTCCCCGACGTACATGAGCAGCTGGTGAAAACATGGTCTGCGCCCCAATCAGCGCGCGTCCACTCTGCCACACAGGCCATTTTTTCCCACGTGGATGGGGCGGAGGCCCACAGGTACGTGCGCTCTCCCCCAGTCGAGGAGACCGTCGCTCACCTTTGGTTAAACCTAGCTGACCTCAAGGATGCTGACCGTAAAGTGCTGCTGTGAACGCTCCTGTGACTCCCTCCGGCCTTTTTGGTGACGCCGTGGAGTCCATTACTGAGCGCTTCGCGGAAGCTCAAAAGCGCGCCAAAGCCATAAGTCACGTGATGCCGAGGCGCGCTTTCCAGCAGCAGACGGTGAGATCCAGATCCTCGTCGGCACCTTGCTCTTCCCAGCGGAGGGATAACCCCAGGCCAGGCGACCGCGGCGGTGACGGCTACTGACGGCTACTGCTCCTGAACTGCCTGAAGAGCTCAGAGACAGAATTGTGGCAAGGCACAGGGCTAAGCGCATAGGGGATTTACATGTGTTTTCTGTGGACAGCGACTGTATTCTCTTCGGACCCGGTGACTGCAGCATCACTCTCCGGCCAAGACCGGGCTACGTGCCTAAATCACTATCTACCCCTTTCAGAGCGCAGACTGTTTCGCTGTCTGCCCTGTCTTCTGAGTCATCGACCTCGCGTGATGCGGACACTCAGACTTCGTTGTGCCCCGTCAGGGCTTTGAGGCTTTACATTGACCGTTCGGCCAGCTTTCGGCAATCTGACCAGCTTTTCGTGTGCTACGGTGGTTGTGCAAAGGGCCGGGCCGTATCAAAACAGAGACTTTCACACTGGATTGTGGACGCTATCACGGCTGCTTATACGAGCCAAGGTTTGGAATGCCCCTTTCACATTAGGGCCCACTCAACAAGAGCTATTGCCTCCTCCTGGGCGTGGTCGAAAGGTATGTCTATTCAAGATATATGCTTTGCAGTCGGCTGATCTTCTCAGAATACCTTCGCCAGGTTTTACAAGCTGGACGTTCAGTCCTTAGCCTCCCGAGTGCTGTCGGTGAGTGACTGATTCACGTTTATGCTACCTGTATTCATGTGTTGCTTCCTCGATTATCATGTTATTTGTTATGCTGCTTAACACCGTTATCTCTGTGCAGCCCCTGACAGTAATGTTGTTGCTTCTGCCCTGTTCTCAGCGCAGCCG
>NW_015642562.1:830110-835053 GCF_001515625.1 Sinocyclocheilus rhinocerous
AGCTGAATTTTCAGCATCATTACTCCAGTCTTCAGTGTCACATGATCTTCAGAAATCATTCTAATATGCTGATTTGCTGCTCAAGAAACATTTCTGATTATTATCAATGTTGAAAACAGTTGTGCTGCCAAATGTTTTTGCAGAAACTGTGACACATTTTATTTTTCAGGATTCACAGATGAATAGAAAGTTCAAAAGAACAGCATTTATTTGAAATAGAAATCTTTTGTAACATTATACATGTTTACTGGCACCTTTTTCATTAAATTAATGCATTAAAATAATTAATAATAAAAAAAAAATCTTACTGACCCACATCTTCCACCTTTTAGCAGTAATAAATATAGGCAGCTATATAATTTGTAAAAACACATTTTATGTGGGAAAAATAGCAAATACATTTAAAAACAGCATTGTTACCATTGTACAAAATCCTAAATCCTAAATAAAAACTAATTAAATCTTTTTCTTACATTTTATTTTTCAGGATTTTTTGATGAATAAAAGGTTCAAAAGATCAGCATTTATTTGAAATAGAAATCTTTAGTAACTTTATAAATGTCTGTACTGTCACTTTTAATAAATGTAATGTACAGTGGGTACGGAAATTATTCAGACCCCCTTAAATTTTTTTTTACGCTGTAGTAACTTACTTTCATCATAACTTCAAACTAAAAGAACTTTTATCATTGCTATGTTTTTGTTGTTGTAAGAAAAATATTGTATATAATTTTCTTTATTTACTTAAAGGGGTCATATGATGCGATTTCAAGTTTTCCTTTCTCTTTGGAGTGTTACAAGCTGATTGTGCATAGATAAGATCCCTGAAGTTGCAAAGACTAAAGTCTCAAAACCAAAGAGATATTCTTTATCAAAGTTAAGACTCTGCCACGCCCCCCTAAAACGGCTCGTTCTAACACGCCCCCACATATCTACCTCACTATGTGGAAATATTAGCATAGTGCGGCCCAAATGTGCACGCAAAGAAAGAAGGCGTGGTTTCAGTAACCGCAGTTAGTGTTGAAGCAGCCATGTCAGGGAGACGCTGTGTGTTTCTAGGCGAAAGCAAAAGCACTTTATTTGGCCTTCCGAAAGTAGATGCATTTAGGAATCTTTAAGATTACTTACAACAGAACAGCAATGCATTTTATGGACGACTGTTTCGTGAACCTAGGAGAGGAGGTAATTCTGACTTTGCTATGACAATCTGGCGCTTCTGAATCAGCTACTGTTTTGTTATTAGTTTAAGTATTTGCTTTTGACTGTTCAAAGGCGGAGTTTTGCGCAGCACGTGTGTGTGTGTGTGTGCGTGTGCGCGTGAGAGACAGGGTCACTCACAGTGGAGTCAGCTGTCTTAACCGTGGCTTGTGTACTGCAAACACATATTCATCACTGTGTCTGTCACGAGACTCTGTTCTCCTTTCGGGCTCTGTCTTTACATTTATTTTGAAAGATGAAGCTCGCGTTTATGGTAAGGGGCGTTACATTTCCGACAGGTGCTTGTGGTGTTCGGCCAATCACAATGCACTGGTTCAGCTGGCCAATCAGAGCAGACTGTGCTTGTCGGAAGGAGGGACTTTGTAGAAAACGAAGCGTTTGAGAGAGGCGGGGCATAGAGGACCTACAATAATGTACAGTATTTGAAAAATAATGTGTTTTTTGAACATTAAAGCATGTCAACATATTCTGTTACACCAAATACACAAAATAATGATCTTTAAAAAAGCATCATATGACCCCTTTAAGTTTCATTGTTATTTTAATCATTTTAGTTTCTTATACTCTAAATTTGGCATAAAAATGCTGCTGATATGTCATTAAAGCAATAAATCAATTAATTTATTGTACTTGCCTCAACCATTTTTGAATTCATTTGGCACTTGTTGTATGTTTGTTTTGGACCCTGTATGCCCGTATGTTTATTTTGGCTGTATATGTTGATCAGAATGCAGACTAAAATTTTAGTAACTTTATTCATTTTAATCTTTTTTTTTTTTTTTTGAGCAGATGTCAATTATGCATTTGGCAGATGCTTTTATAAGTGATTTAAAGCATAAAGCATACAGCATGTGTACCTTAAACCATTGAAATGAATATTTGTGTGCCTATGTGTATATATATTCTCGTGTGTGTGTGTGTGTAGCGTACGTCCCGACTCTAGAGCTGGGCTGTGGTTTAGGTGTGACGCTGGCGCTCATGTTGATGATGTTTGTCATCTATCACGTGTTCTGGCTCGAGCTGCTGCTGCTCTATCGCTCGTGGTTCGGCTCTGATGAGAGATACACAGGTGAGAGATGCACATAAACACATATGTTAACACATACTTGTGTGCTTCTCCCAGGCGCGCTGGTGCGAACTGCCGCATACTCGTATAAATGCTCGAATGCGATGACTGGAGATTTTCATTTAATAATAGATTACATTTTCGATTTGTTTCTCGGCAAACCCTACTGTATGCCTTCAGAACACTTGGAATATGGAATGAGTTGCATGGGATAATTTTATATTTGTCAAAAGATTGAAAAGTTTACAATTTATTAAATGGACAAGTGCAAGATTTTTTTTTTTTTTGATGTCTTCTTTTGTGATCCCAAAAACATAAGCCCTTAGAACAGCATCAGGTTGACTAATTACTGGTTATGAAGGGATAAATAAACTACAAACTGTGAGAGCGAGCGAGCAAAATAAGGGTTAAGGGTTAAGTGTAAAAGAGCACATAGTTATTGCGTTGGGACCCCACACTTGGAATTTGCTTAAGGCCCCCAAATCACTAAGTCCGCCCCTGGCTATTAGTATGTGTAACATTTATCTTAGTGAGCTGAAGTTTTAAAGTAGCTTCACCAGTAACTCTAGCAGCAGTATTTGCTCTCGCTGTCAAAGATCAGACTGAAGTTTAACACTAATATTGACTGAACTCTGTCTGTGTCTGCAGATGATAAGCAGTATGACGTGTACATCTCATACGCTCGCAACAGTGAGGAGGAGGAGTTCGTTCTGTCCACGCTGCGTCGAGTCCTGGAGACTGAGTTCGGTTACTCTGTCTGCATCTTCGACCGGGACAGTCTTCCTGGAGGAAGTGAGTATCACATGACTCCAAACGTACTGTACTGTACAGCAGGGCTTCCCAAACAGCGGTTCACCAAAGCGGCTAAATTCACTGTAAACAAGCTGCAAACTCCATCTCTGCGAGTTTAACATGCATTTGGGAACACGTACCTTTACTTCATTCACATTCACAAAATTACCCACTTTTTGTGGACAGATAGCATTTTACAGATATTCTGCCAAAATAAAAGTTTGAAGATTTATTTGAAATGTTTAAAATGGGAGGGTTTGAACATTTGAAATTGAAGAATTTCACATGAATATTAGTATTATAACTAAAAGCATAAAGTAAACTTATTATACAATTATTAAGCAACATCAGTGAACCATGAAAATCCAAATGTGATGTTAAATTATGGAAATATTAAAAGTTTGGGAATTCCTGCTCTACACAAGTACGTGATTATAGACAAATTTGCAGTTCATGATAAAATGCAAGTAAGTCTCAGTGTTATTATAACTAAAACCATTAAAATGTAATATTATTTTTTTTATTTAAACAATGCTGAAATACAACAAAATAAAGATATTAAAATGAACAACAAACTAAATGGAAATTAGAAATAAAAATGAAATAAAAATGAATTTACCTTAAATAGTAATATTTAAAAAAATTTAATAAAAACTAGTGCTGTCAAATGATTAATCGCATTCAAAATAAAAGTTTTTGTTTACATATGTGTGTGTGTGCTGTGTATATTTATTATGTATATATAAATACACACACATGCATGTATATATTTAAGATTATTTAAATTAAAAAGATATTTAAAATAAATTAAATGTAAATAATAATATTACAAAACTAATGAAAATGACAGATATCAAAATAAAAGCTAAATAAAATAAGACAAAAATAAATAAAAACTAATCTAAAACTGAAATAAATTACAGCCCTTAACAAAATGACAAAATAAACTACAATTAAAATGAAACTTGAAATTATAAAAATAAACGGTAATTGTAAATACTACTGAAAACTATAATTTTATATAAATGATACTAAAATAAGTGAACATGAAGTGTTGATCAGATACTGTCATGCAGAACTAGTTAAACTGCTTGATGACGTACTTGTGTATGACTTGTGTGGTGTGCGTGTGTTGTGTGTGTGTGAGTGTATTAATGTGTGTCTGTGTGTAGCTATAACAGACGATACGCTGAGGTTTGTGGGTCAGAGCCGCAGGCTGGTGGTGGTTGTGAGTCCGTGCAGCGCTGTCCGCGGGACACAGGCTCTGCTCGAGCTGCAGGCCGGACTGACCAGCATGCTGCACGGCGGCAGCCTCAGGGTGGTTCTGATCCAGTTCAAACCGGTCCGGAGGAAGAGCTGGGTCAAAGAGCTGCGCCGGGCCCGGCTGGCGCTGACGCTCATACGCTGGAAGGGCGAGAAATCGGCCCCTCTGTCCTCACGCTTCTGGAAACAGCTGCAGCTCGAGCTGCCCATGAGGAGGGACACACAACACACACACACACACACCCAGCTACCGGATATCACACAACACACACCCGACACACACACACAAAACACACGTCAGGCAGAAGAGAAACACAGCGATCCTTATTCTACCAGTGCCTTATAGACAACCAGCATACGTACCCTCGCTCACTTGATTATAGGGCCTTTCGCACCGCGGGAACCTTTTCATAGTACCAGAACTAATTGTGGAACTACCCACTTTTTGGCGTTTTCGCACCGCCGGAACTGGGTGCGATTTTAGTACCGGACTGCCTTTTTTTGAGAACCAAATTAGCTCCTACTCCGGAGCAGGGTCTAACCAGCACAACTGGTACTAATCGCGACGCAAGTAGACATTGATTGGCCAAACGCATATGAAAAC
>NW_015642562.1:835454-839028 GCF_001515625.1 Sinocyclocheilus rhinocerous
CGCTGTCGACCGGCTTACGTCACTTCTTAATACACACTCTCAGTGCGAATGCAGCCCTTTAAATTGTACTGGGAAATAGTTCGCGCAAAATCGTCCCAGTACTTTAGTACTGTACCTTTAGTTCTGGAACTAAAGCGGTGCGAAAGGCCCTTTGTATAGCGCTTTTCACAATATGCATCATTTCAAAGCAGCTTTACAGAAAAAAATAAATAGTAGATGTCATATAGGATTTTCAGTGTAGATTTAGTATTACATTTGTACTATTATGGTATTTAGTCATATTTTGAATTTTATATTTTTTAGTTTCCATTTTAATGTTTAGTTTCGGTTGTTTTGTGTGTGTTTTTTTTTTTTACTATATATAGTAAGTAATGAAAATGACAAAACCACACAACAACCTATATATATATATATATATATATATACACACACACACGTCATATAGGATTTTCAGTGTAGATTTAGTATTACATTTGTACTATTATGGTATTTAGTCATATTTTGAATTTTATATTTTTTAGTTTCCATTTTAATGTTTAGTTTCGGTTGTTTTGTGTGTGTTTTTTTTTTTTACTATATATAGTAAGTAATGAAAATGACAAAACCACACAACAACCTATATATATATATATATATATATACCCACACACACACACAATTTTTTAAATTTCAATAGTATTTCAATTTATTGTATTTCCGTTAGCTGCCGAGGCAACATATCTAATTTCCGTTTAAGCTACTTATGTTATTAAGCTTTCATTAGGGAATCTCTGTGTTAATTTAGTATTTTTAAGCTATTGTAGTATTCATGTTCATGTAATATTTTATTTTATTTTATTTCAACTTTTAGTTAACAAAAATGGTTTTGAATAGTTGTAGTTAACAGTAACAATACTTTGTCAGCCAAACTCCTTTGAGCTAAAATATTCACTTGAAGTCCATCTGAGATTTTAAGTGAATATTTCAAAAATTTACCAACATATTGTATATTCGCCGTTCTCTGATGTCCGTTAATGATCAAATAACATGCAGGTAAAAACATTAAAAATATAAATATTTTTGGTTTTTATTTTAAAGTTATTTATTTTAATGTTATGATTATGATTTATTAGCTTCTTATCGACTCTTAAACCCTCTGCAGTTCCCTCAAGCACCAACAGGGGGTGTGAAACCCTGTTCTAGTGGGTTTGGATTGTAGTGCACTTATCTAGTACACTAGATTACAAACGCCACTTCTGTCAATGTCTGACTCCTGAAATAGTGAACTAACGCAGGACACTGTGGCTTTCTCCATAGACTTACATTAGAAAATGCTTGCATTAGAAAATAGTTGCTGATGAAGGCTCAGTTCAGATCAGAGGTGTGAAGTGTGTTACTAAGCATCAGCCACAAGAGGGCAGAATCCTGCTGCAAATACTGCAATTCAAAATAATTAATTCCCTATTTCATGCTGCTAAACATACTTCCAGCTGTTTTCATTCAGTTGCATTTTATTCTCAGTATGTTTCAGTTGTCGTCATGCATCACTGAGTTCATCTTATATGACCATGTCATGTCCAGTATGTTCTGTGATCAAATTTTTTTACTGATTTGATAAATAAAAGTTTATTTTTGCATTTACATCAGTTTCATTGATTTATTTCATTACTCATGCCCACATGATTTCACACTGAATCTGATCATCCCATTGACAGCAACTGACGTCCGTGTTCATTATTTACACTCATGATCATGGATGATGAAATGTTTGCATAAGTGTTTCCCTTCAGTCATCAGTGAATAGAGGAAGTGGTAAAAACTCAACCAATCACAGGCGTCTGGCCCCAGTGAATCTGGTTTTGTGTGTGTTTATCAAGGTCTGGAGAAGCCAGATCAGCTCAGTTCTGATTCTCTGGAAAGAAAAACCCCACAAACATTTAAATATACCATAACCGTGAACACACACTTTCCAGCCGCTTTCGTTTTGTCAGTAATTTTTCCATTGGCAATTCAAAAAGTTCAAAAGGCATTCATATATGTACCACAATGCTGCTTGCCATAATTTTAAAGGAACAGTTCACCTAAAAATGTATATTAGCTGAAAATGTCCGTCACCCTCAGGCTACCTAAAATGAGTTTGTTTCTTCATCAGATTTGGAGAAATGTAGCATTGCATCACTGTCTCAGCAATGGATGCTCTGCAGTGAATGGGTGCCGTCAGAATGAGAGTCCAAACAGCTGATAAAAACATCACAATAATCCACAAGTAATCCACACCACTCCAGTCCATCAGTTAACATCTGGAGAAGACAAAAGCTGAAACAAATCCAGCATTAACACCTTTTTAACTAAAACATGAGTCCATAATCCATAATAACGCTTCCTCCAGTAAAAGGGGTCTGTTGTGAATCAGGAGAGAAATCTGCACACTCACAGATCAAGCACCACTTAAGACAAAACAGTCCAAAACAGCTCTGAACAAATATGTGAGTGGATTTTGATGTGAGAGACAACAGGAGATGGACTTTTACACTGGAGGAAGTGTTATTATGGATTATGGACTCATGTTTTAGTTAAAAAGGACTTAATGATGGATTTGTTTTTTACAAACACACAGCTTTTGTCTTCTCCAGATGTTAACTGATGGACTGGAGTGGTGTGGATTACTTGTGGATTATTGTGTTTAATTTTGTTGATTGAATGGTTCATTTCTAAAATATGTATATGTGGCAAAGCTGAAAAAAAAAAAACATTGTTGAGGCAGTGATCAACCCAAAACATAGGACTCCAGTTAAATCTCAACTGTTAAAGCTCAGATGAAATAATAATAACTCCTCTTGAGAAGTCACACTTACAGTGAGATTATAGTTTACATACTTTATATTTGTAAGCAAAAGATTACAAACTTTGTGCTTAATTAACACATGAATATAGTGAATGATAACGTTCAAAAGTTTGGGGTTGGTAAGATTTTTTTATGTATTCATTTTTAAAAAACTGCATTCATTTGATCAAAAATACAATAAAAACTAATATTGTGTAATATTATTACAATTTAAAGTAGCTGTTGTCTGTTGTGATATATTTAAAAATTCATATGATGCAAAGCTGAATTTTCAGCATCATTACTCCAGCAGTGTCACATGATCTTCAGAAATCATTCTAATATGCTGATTTGCTGCTCAAGAAACATTTCTGATTATTATCAATGTTGAAAACAGTTGTGCTGCTTCATACTTTTGTGGAAAGTGTATTTTTCAGGATACTTTGATGAATAGAAAGTTCAAAAGAACAGCATTTATTTGAAATATAATTTTTTTTTGTAGCATAAATGTCTTTACTGCCACTTTTTATTATTTTAAAGGGGTCATATGATGCTGCTAAAAAGAACATTATTTTGTGTATTTGGTGTAATGAAATGAACTTGCGTTTGAATCGTCAGTGGCTAATTCTTTAAATATAAAAAAAACGTACTTACAGTCTTTGAGTCAGAACAGCCGGCATTGTAGTCTACTCTCCCAGGATCAGGAAACAGTCCTCCATAAAATGTGCTGCACACATCTGGATATTTGGGTTAAACTGTTCTGGAACAGTG
>NW_015642562.1:839386-848100 GCF_001515625.1 Sinocyclocheilus rhinocerous
GAGTATGGGTCACCATACTTGGCCACATGTCACGTCACTTTTCACTTTTTCACTTTTCACTTTTCAATATTACAGCGAGAATAAAAGTTACTCCTTCTTTCTTTGTGTGAACATTTGGGCGGTGTTATGCAAATCTTCGCACATCGTGACGTAGACATGTGGGGGCGTGTTAGAACGAGCCGTTTTAGGTAGGCGTGGCTGACTCTTAACTTTTATAAAGAATATCTCTTTGGATTTGAGACTTTAGTCTTTGCAACTTTACAGATCTTCTTTATGCACCAAGAGCTTGTAACACTCCAAAGAGAAAGGAACAATTGAAATCGCATCATATGACCCCTTTAATGCATCCTTGCTGAACAGAAGTGTTAAGAGGCGCATGTAGACTCAGGTGTAATCAGCACCTGTTGTGTGTGTTTCTCTCTCTCAGATCTGATGGAGTCGGTTCTCAGGTGTATGCAGGCGTGTCGGCGGCTGCTGGTGGTGTTGAGCTCGGATTGTTTGTGTGAGAAGAGCATCAGTCTGCTGGAGTGTCGTCTGTGTTTGTACCTGCATCACGCGTCGCGTGTTCCTGTCATCACTGTGAGACGACGCGCGTTTAGCGCCCCCTGCGGCGACATCGCGCAACTGCGCAACAACTCCACCTCCATCCGCTGGCACGACGCGCGCTCCGAGCGAACCAACTCACGCTTCTGGAAGCTTCTGCGGCTCGCGCTGCCTCTGCGACCGCTCGCGCTCGGGAAAAGACTCATCGATAGCACTTCCTCCCATTCGGACCTGGCGTCTGTGGCGACGCGTTACACGCATGCGCAGACCGTCTCGCTCAGTCGGCGTAGCAAAGGGGGACGGGGCGGAGTGAGACACCTGGCCGTGCGCGACAGAAGTGGGCGGGGCTGTGATAAAAAGGGGCGGGGCTGCGCAATCTGCGTGAGTTTTCAGGAAAGTCGTCGAATCTGGGGCGGAGTTATAGCTACTCAGTGGAACACACACCTGCATCAGCCTGTAGCCAATGGGACGATACCTCACGCCACACACAACTCCAACACTGAACCCGGAAATGACCCCGGCAACGACCTCTGCCCTTGTGAACCAATCAACAACAACCAGACAAATGAGATACAAACCACTCACTGTTGACTCACACTGCTGGACAACGAACCAGCGAATATTATGAACAAAACGTGTAAATCACAATAACTTTCAGATAATATGTAAATACTGACAATAAATTCAATAAACTAAATAAAATCAGGCTGACCTTTGACTTGAGACTGAGATTTATTTTCACTGTCATGCTGCATACGGCACAGTACAGTATATATACTGTATACTGCATGCTTTTTTAAAAATAGTATGCAATGCAGTCTGCAACTAATGTTTCGAACCGTAGTATTCTGCATTGCATTATGGTATTTCATGCATTGAGCTCTGGTTGTCTATATTGCATTTACTATATTTCTGCAAACATTTTGCATACTCTATACATATGTATACTATGTATACTATCAAAAAGGGATGCTATGCTGTTCTGAACATAAAAGTGGCAAGTTTCAGTTCATTTACATCTAATGAATTAGAATAATTATCTAGGCTTAGAATAACATTTTAAGACATCAGACATGGCAAATAAAATAAATAAATAAATAAAAATAAAGCCCCACTATTTAAAAAATACCTAAGTATGTAAAACAATAATTATGTACTATGCTAAAATATTTTTACATGACCTAAATATGTTGCATGTTTAATACGACAAGTTGCATGCAGTTGTAAAATTGAATATAAAAATAAATGCAGCCACTTTTTTATTATTAATTAATTAATTTAAATGTTTTAACTTCTGGCAATCTGAACAATTAATATGTGATTATTCAATATATTAAAATATACTGAATGTTTAAAAAATCTTTACAGTAGTTCGTAGCTTCCTGCATGTTGAATTAGAACAATCATCTAAGCCCAAAATAGCATTTTAAGAAATACTTCAAATGTTAAAAGAAAACAGATTTGGATGTACTAAGTAAGTAAATAAATAATGATTCTCCTCATTTTGAATTTTGGTGGCATTTAACCCAAGCCCTGGCTAATTTCACCCTGCTCAATATATAATATAATCAAAAATATGAAATATGTGCAGCTATAAAAACAACATTTTGACAGTCCAAAAACACAGATGTTAAAAATATATCGCATATTTGAACGTATTTTAAAATACCACTCACTTCAAGTTTTTGCATTGTGTCTTACTGAATACTGTAAATTTTTTACATTCAGTAAAAAGTGTTTGCTGTGCACAGTATGCATTCTACATACTGAAGAAATAGCAGTACCTGTAGTGTGCTAGTATGCCATTTCAAACAAAGCCTGAGCTCTATCTGGCCACTAGAGGGCAGATTCTTCCCAGAATTCCTGCCCGTGTAAATGGGGTGTGGTTTGCTTTCATGGCCACTCAGTACAGTACTGCATTTACAAACACACTCATCCGCAGACATGGGTGTGTATTGTAGTTGTTATTTAACAGTTCTCAGGAAAGCTGTCCTGCCTGATGTCATGTTTATTGAGTATCAGGAAGTAAAACTTATTAAAAAACACACCAACAAACACAGGCACATGCAAGCTGATTTTCATCTTTACTTTTGTTCAAATATAAGGGTGTGCCGGCCGTCGGTAACTCTTAAAAATCCCTCTTTTGAGTGCTTTTTACTTCCTTTTTCTATATGAAGGCTTATCACTGAGAGATCTAAAGGAGTTCAGGAAGAATTTCCCTAAAATATTCATGAGATGAGAAATGGTGAGCACACACACATCAGCTACATTTGATGTCATTCTGTGTTTGTGTGTGTGTGTGTGCGAGGGAAAATGTGTGTGAAATAGTGAGTACAACACTCAATCGCAGCTTACTGAGTCATAAACCCTGATAATATAAATGACTGATAACAAGAACCATGCTGTAGGATTGAGCGAAGCAGGAAGGGAGGGTTATGGAATAAGGTGGAGTGAGAATAGAAAGTGAGCGACCAAGAAAAGGAAAAGGAGAGCTGAGAAGAAGTGAGTTGGAAATGCCCTAAAATTCCTGTGTTCCAGTAAAGTGTGTCGTCCTGCTGCTGGTGACTAATCATGTGACCAGGTGAGGAATCTCTGCCTCCTGTCATGTTGTTGGTAACTTGACTTTGACTTCCTGAGCAACCTGAAACCATTAGTGATGTTTACTAAGGAAAGTGTCTCTGTTATCATGGATATAATTACTCCAGAATGTAAAATGGCTATAACTAGCATTAGTGATATAGTGAGTGGAAAATCTCAGAGACTTGAGTATGGAGCGTTTTCACTTTAGATATTAAGAAACCACCTAACAATCAATGGAATTCCTCAGCAAGCTTGTAGTAATGACCTGGCAACCACTCGAAATACTTTAGCTACTACATCGCAATTCCTTGGCTTGGCAACCACTTAGAACAATCTAGCTTTCACCCAGAACATCTTATTAGCCACATAAAACCACCCAGATCTCCCTCATTCAGAACACCTTAGCAACCATTTAGAACACCCCAGATATGAGAATACTTCAGAAACTGCATAGCAACGCCCTGACAACCCCCCAAACCTCCCTAGCTACCACTCAGAACACCCACTGACTGCATAGCAATGCCCTGAAAACCACCCAGAACACCCTAGCTACCATTCAGAACGCCTTAGCAACCATTTAGAACACCGCAGATATGAGAACACCCCAGCAACTGCATAGCAACACCCTGACAGCTCCTAAAATTCCCTAGCTACTTTTTAGAGGAACTTAGCAACTGCATAGCAATGCCCTGACAACCCCCCAAAACTCCATAGCGACCACTCAGAACATTCAGTGACTTCATAGCAACGCCTTGGCAACCACTTAGAATACCCTAGCAACCACGCAAAAACACATTAGCTACTAAACACCCTAACCACTATTAGAATACCTTAGCAACTGCATAGCAACACCCTGACAACTCACCAAAACTCCCTAGTGACCACTCAGAACATTCAGTGACTTCATAGCAACGCCTTGGCAACCACTTAGAATACCCTAGCAACCCCCCAAAAACCCCTAGCGATCACTCAGAAAACTCAGTGACCGCATAGCAACCCCCTGTCAACCACTTAGAAGACCCTAGCGATCACTCAAAAACACATTAGCTACTAAACTCCCTAACCAGTTAGAATACCTTAGCAACTGCATAGCAACACCCTGACAAACCCCATAACTTATATTGACTATTATTATGGTACTATTTGGTTCTTTTATGACATTTTTGGAGCTTTACAGATCCTAGTCACTGCTTTATGGAAAAGAGCAGTCTGGACATTCTGCTAAACATCAGTAATATGGGTTTGCAGTGACATGACGGTGAGTACAAAATGACAAACTAGTTATTTTTGGGCAAGTTATTCATTTAAATTGCTTGTGGAAAGATTATGAGGAGTGTGTATTAAGTAAATGAATTCCTCAGATAATATTACTGGACATTTAGAGATATTAAGAATAGAAGCAAATCAGGTAAGACATAAACAAATGTCCCCGACACAAACAGCAGCTTCAGACAGAGTTCATGTTCCTTAGCTCAACATTATGTGAATGCGTTCACTAGACCTATTAACCAGGTTTTCACATCGAGCTGTGACTGCATGCCTCCACTTGCTGATGTCCCAACCACAATGACATTCTCAAATACCTCTGGATATCATAAAGCAGGAAGTAAAATCACACAACAGCACATCTCGTAAAAGAAGGACGAACAGAAAGTCTGTGACAAGTGGGTCTGACATTCATGACATTACTGTAATAACTCAGCCACTTCTCCTAGTAGGCTGTAAAACTGAATGGAGATTTTGACTGAAGTCTGACGTTTTGAGATGATGTCTTCTTTGGAGTTTGAAAAGAGGAACAATGTCTCAAACTGTGCTAACAATAGTGTAACAACACTTCAAAACATGTTTTTCTCATTTAGTATTTTCTGTTGTTTTCCAGTACAAATATCCAAACATTCAAGATCAGTTTACTTGAGAATCAAGATAAGAGGTAAAAAAAAAAAAAAAAAATCAAGACTGCTTAATGCAACGTAATGCTTAAAAGGAAAACAACCTGCCAATGGGGTCAGAAAAACAAACTTAATTCAAAGGGAAAACAATCATTTTTATGACCTCATTGGCATATATTTTTTTGTAATTTTTAAGCAAAAACTCACTTAATTTTTATACTTTTTTTTCAGAAAAGAAATCTTAATATTGTATGTAATTTTGCTTCTCAAATAAATGAATCATGATTTAAGAATATTTAGATATTTGTGCTCGGGGAAAAAACACCAAAACATTATTTGCACTGAAAATACATCTGAAATCAAAGGTTCTCAATGTCAACTCAAACATTTCTCTTTAAATTCTCAGAAAATCAAATGATCTGAACTGCTCCATGTTTTTAGGACTTTAGTTCAAACTGTAGCGCATGATACTTGCAACGCCAAGGCCGGGGTTCCATTCTGACGGAATGCAATGTAGTCACTTTGGACCAAAGTATCTGATGAATACATGAAAAAATCTGGGTAAAATATATAAACTTGCATCCGGTGTCACATAGCAGTAGTTGTTTACCAGTTTCTCAGGTCAGTATTGTGTGGGTGGATCCAGGCTGAATTCATGCAATTCTTGTGAAGTCAGGAGAAGATAATGAGATGTGTGTGATCACTGAACTGTTGTCATAATTCAGTCAGGTGTGAAAACATAAATAATCGTCGCTCAGGCATGCCATGTGATGCCACAACTCACAACTGTGAATGAGCTTGCCATCAATCCGTCTCACCTGAATGCACACAAACACAAACATTTGTTTACATTTCATGCAGGAATTTCCCAGTGACGTTTATTGTTATTCAATTAACATTGTAATGTAAAACAACATGTAAACTGTCTTTTTTCAGGGGTCCATAAGGTACGTTCCCACGCTGTCGACACCAAAACCTCTCTCACAAACATTAGGCAATGATAGAAAAGCAACATAAGCAAAGAAATTAATGAGAAATATAAAATATAAAAACATAATAAAGATAAATAGTAAAAAAAATAATGATCAAATGATAAATTACATGAATGGCTAATGAATATAAATGAATTAAAACAATCCTTCAGATTAATATTTTAAGTTGAAATGACTTGTACACCCAATTTGATTATAATTAAATATAAAATAAAAAAATTAGAATGTAATATAATGATACATTTTACATTTACATTTTTTTAAATGTAAAAGTTTTTAAGTTAAAGTAGCCTTGGTGGATTTTTTTTACAGTGAGTTTTATTTAATTTAGTAGTTATTATTGTAGTAAATTATTGTAGTTTAGTGCAGTATATAGTTCAGTTAGAGAGATTCACCCAAAAATTATTATTCTGTCATCATTTTGAGCCAAACCGTTTTGGCTCCCATTGACTTCCATTGTGGTTTTGTCCATACTATTGAAGTCAATGGCACCCCAAATCATTTGGTTACCAGCATTCTTCATATTATGTTTTTGTGTATGTGTGTGTGTGTGTGTGTGTGTGTGTGTGTGCGTGTGTGTAATTTTCCCTTAACGTTTACATTAGTTCAGCTTTTCTCGACAATTTCAGACAGCTCTTATATTATTAAAGTTAAGCTCCAGCAGTATTTGCGTTCATGCACTGCGTATCAGTTCTCTGAAACTTGATGTGAAGTTACTCATAAAGAGCACACATGCGGAGCACAGAGTCTCTCTCTCTCTCTCTCTCTCTCTCGCTCATCTTAAGGAACTGTTGTATGTGTGTGTTTCATTTCATCTCTTGCGCACTGCTGGGAGGAAAACCCGCAAACCTTAGTAAGTGCTCTCTTATTTTATCCTCTTCTTTACAGACACATTTCTTCGTTTCATAACTCTTGCTCCACACACACTTGACTTTCGCTCGTGTGCGGCTGGATCTGACCGATGGTTTATGAAGGCTTCTGTGGATCTGGACGCGATCTGTTTAGTCTGACTCTGACTGCGTGCTGTGAAGCGTGTCTGGTTTGATCTCTCACACACATATGCTGGATAAAGAGTAGTTATGCTGGCGTTTCTCTTTATTTCTCTTCCCTTTTGTTAGCGCTGTGTCTGTGATCAGCCCACAGAAGCTTATGTGTCCTTTGATCAGTTCCAGTTTAATGTGGATCATTTATGAAGCTCTTTGATTTGACTGTAAATGTGTCACACGTGAACTCTGAACTATCTGCGGCAGATCAGCACTATCATCACAGGCGGTTTATTATCGGTTTAGTTTGGTTTAGATGAATTCTCTATTAGTTCAGTCTTTGCTTTAGTTAAATGTCCAATGTAATAAAATGGCACAGACAGTTTACTTCAGTTTAATGTCATCTGTGGTAAAGCAACACAATTAGTTTAGTTTTTAGCTTAATTCAGTTTAGTTGAGTTCTAAAGTAAAGCAACCCAGTTAGTTTAGTTTAGTTAAAATAATATGTACAATAAAATGGCACAAGTTTAGTTTAGTTTAGTTTAATGTCCTCTGTGGTAAAGCAACACAGTTATTTTAGTTTCGTTTTTTAGCCTACCGCGCGCATTATGATAGACCTACAGGAAACAATATTTGACTCTTTTTCTTTTCTAAGAATGGCTTAACTTGAAGTGCTGTAAAAATAAATTGGGAAAAAAATATTATTTTAAGGTACTTTATGATATGTTGCCATACGGCAACAGCATACAATAGTGGATCTAACTTAGAATAAGTGTAAGTTTACTTATAGTTAATATTTTTCCTCAGAAATTTTGTTTGTTTTGTTTCAATTGGTGCTATTATAAGCTTTAACACAGTACTTATAATTGACCCCTTATACATGCTTTCCAACAACTTGTGCTTTTATTTATTCCATTCTTTTTTTTTTTTTGCTGAATAATGATTTTTAATTTTTTTATTTCATTAAATTTTTCATGAATATTATTTAAATTGCAAATGTATACAGTTAAAACAAATATAATACTGTATATCATGTATCATAAAACATTGACATAAAACCAAAAACATTGCAGTTCATGAAAATTCAGCATTACGCAATCTTATGAGAGGAAGACTATGAACATGAGCCCCCCATCCCTCCATCCCCCCTTAATCCTTGAAAGATCACCTTTTTTTATGCATGAAACTTCACAAAGCTGTTTTTTTCATCTGCAGGAAGAGCCAGTTCTGCCCTTTTCTTCTTTACCTTGCCATAGAATATGGCCGTGCTCACTGATGTAATGTTACCTGTATTCATATTTAATCAAAAGTAAAATTGCCATTTCAATTTGATTATATCCATAATACAAATACCATTATCTGGAGGTCGCATCCTCTGTAGGATGCATATACGAAGTGTCCTCAGCCTAGAATTAAACGAGACGGCCTTCGTAGGACGGGCGGAAAAAGAAACAGGAAGTATCACGTTGCTATGCCAACACATTTAGAGCATGGTTGCGCTATCACACTACTTAAAGGAAGGAAAATTATTTTCTAAATTTGGAAAGTAATTTGAAAAAAAAAAATGCTTTTACTTGTTTTATTTTGTTCAATGTTTGAGGAGCTGCAGCGTACGTACAGTATTTTTCAAATTAACAACGGTTGTTTACGGCGATGCAAAGAATTGTGGGATATCTGTAGCAGCGAAGGATACACCTCATTCATCCTCCAAATTCCTGTGAAAGAAG
>NW_015642562.1:849101-849814 GCF_001515625.1 Sinocyclocheilus rhinocerous
CTTGTGTGTACATCTGCCGGCGCCGGCATTTTTCAAATTAACAACGGTTGTTTACGGCGACGCAAAGAATTGTGGGTTATCTGTAGCAGCGAAGGATACACCTCATGCATCCTCCAAATTCCTGTGAAAGAAGGTTGCATTCGAAGGTTGCATTCAGACTGTCCTACTTGCTTTTCTGAAATGAGACAGCCTCGATGACGTATGCAGCCTTCGAATGCGACCTCCGGAGGGCGGAGCCTTCTAAATGAGACACAGCTTAATTAGCATTAAGGTCATTCCACTATTGCAGTGTTGCCGCTTGGCAACACATACATTTGAATGATTTACCAAAAACTAATTTCATAAAAACTTTTTTGAGAGGTGAATATGTCATCATAACATCATAACAGTGATGTTTCTGATTTTTTTGTGTAAGTGACACGGACTGGTCTTTGTTTGTTACTGACGTTTTAGTTTGATTTCAGCAACTACCGACGAGATGGCAGTCTGTCAGAAATCTCACCACACAAAAAAACTAGTTGTGTCTCATTTAGAGGGCTGCGCCCTCTGGAGGTCGAATCCTCTGGAGGTCGAATCCTCTGGAGGTCGAATCCTCTGGAGGTCGAATCCTCTGGAGGTCGAATCCTCTGGAGGTCGAATCCTCTGGAGGTCGCATCCTCTGTAGGATGCATATACGAAGTGTCCTCAACCTAGAATTAAACGAGACGGCCTTC
>NW_015642562.1:850500-858482 GCF_001515625.1 Sinocyclocheilus rhinocerous
CTTGTGTGTACATCTGCCGGCGCCGGCATTTTTCAAATTAACAACGGTTGTTTACGGCGATGCAAAGAATTGTGGGTTATCTGTAGCAGCGAAGGATACACCTCATGCATCCTCCAAATTCCTGTGAAAGAAGGTTGCATTCGAAGGTTGCATTCAGACTGTCCTACTTGCTTTTCTGAAATGAGACAGCCTCGATGACGTATGCAGCCTTCGAATGCGACCTCCGGAGGGCGGAGCCTTCTAAATGAGACACAGCTTAATTAGCATTAAGGTCATTCCACTATTGCAGTGTTGCCGCTTGGCAACACATACATTTGAATGATTTACCAAAAACTAATTTCATAAAAACTTTTTTGAGAGGTGAATATGTCATCATAACATCATAACAGTGATGTTTCTGATTTTTTTGTGTAAGTGACACGGACTGGTCTTTGTTTGTTACTGACGTTTTAGTTTGATTTCAGCAACTACCGACGAGATGGCAGTCTGTCAGAAATCTCACCACACAAAAAAACTGCATGTCATGTGACTTAACCAAAGCACATCATTGGCTAAACTAAGGTCTTCTCTTTCCAACAAAAAAAGCGAAAATGTTCTCTTAAAGAGACAGTGGCAAGGAAATGAACACAGAGTGTATGTTGCCATATGGCCACACCATGCGGTAGAGGGTTAAGTTCGAATTTTATTGATATTTTGACTTAATATAAACATTACGTTTTAATTACACACATATATATATATATATATATATATATATATATATATATATCATTAGCGGAGCCTTCTAAATGAGACACAGCTTAATTAGCATTAAGGTCATTCCACTATTGCAGTGTTGCCGCTTGGCAACACATACATTTGAATGATTTACCAAAAACTAATTTCATAAAAACTTTTTTGAGAGGTGAATATGTCATCATAACATCATAACAGTGATGTTTTAGATTTTTTTGTAGAAGTGACACGGACTGGTCCTTGTTTGTTACTGACGTTTTAGTTTGATTTCAGCAACTACCGACGAGATGGCAGTCTGTCAGAAATCTCACCACACAAAAAAACTGCATGTCATGTGACTTAACCAAAGCACATCATTGGCTAAACTAAGGTCTTCTCTTTCCAACAAAAAAAGCGAAAATGTTCTCTTAAAGAGACAGTGGCAAGGAAATGAACACAGAGTGTATGTTGCCATATGGCCACACCATGCGGTAGAGGGTTAAGTTAGTTTGGTTGAGTTCTGTCTGCAGTAAAGCAGCCCATTTACTTTAGTCTAGTTTAGTTTAGTTAAAATGAAATGTACAGTAAAATAATAAAATGACACAACAAGTTTGATTTAGTTTAGTTTAGTTTAATGCCCTCTGTGGTAAAACAACACTATTAGATTCGTTTTCAGCTTAGTTTAGTTTAGTCTAGTTTATTGTAGACATAGCGTAGACAACACAATTAGATTTAGTTTAGTTTAAAGGGGTCATATGATGCGATTTCAAGTTTCCCTTTCTCTTTGGAGTGTTACAAGCTTTTAAGTATATTTTAATTATACTGGTAGTACGTATACTGATATCAGTGTACTAGTAGAATACTTAGTAAGTGTACTTTTTAATACTACTTGGGACTAAATTGGCCCATTTTTAGTATATAAATGTGTACTTATAAGCATATTAGTAAACTTTATAAAAAGGTTTTATGTACTTCAAAAGTTTTTTTTTTTTTTAAGTATCCTAATAGCACACTTAAATAACCTTCTTGTTGGAAAGGGTAGTTTGGTTTAGTTTAATGCCTTCCACGATAAAACAACATGTTTAGTTTATTTTACTCTAGTTTAATGTAGTAAATAATGTCAAGTTTAGTGTAGTAAATAATGGCACAACAAGCTTGAGTTTAGATTAATGCCATTTGCAGTAAAGCAGAACTATCAGTTTAGTTTAGCTACACTCTCTCTGCAATGAAACGGTTTCAAGCAGCTTAGTTTATTTCGGTTTAATGCATTCTGTAGTGAAGCAGCACAATTATTTTAGTTGATTTTCTCTGTCTACAGCACAACAGGACAATCGGATTCCTTTCTCTCGCTCTGTTCTGTTTGTCTCTCTCTCTTTAGTTGAGCATTGTTTAGTCGTCTGACGGAGGGCGTGTTCTGTGGAATTCCCTCTGACAGTATCGATATGAAGCATGACATCACCTCTCTCCCTTTCTCTTTGTCTAGGCGTGTAGTTCCCATTTCGAGAGTCTATGCTTGATGCTGAGACAGAGAGGAGGATATGAAGCCAGTCTGCTCTCTGTAAGTGTTTCTGCCGTTCACACATCCACCAGCATGAGTTTACAACTGCGCTGCTTATACACTCACAGGTACAGATACAGCTCTCTCTCTCTCTCTCTCTGTGTGTGTGTGTTTGTGTGTGAGGATATCTAGTGTTGTCATTAGTTTTAAAGGCTCATAGATGATCGTCTTTAAATCTAATGATGTGTACAGATTTCTGAGGGTTGGTTTAAGGGTTTAGGAGATAAACATCATTAATCTAATAGAAAAACAATGGAAGATGTCTTCACTAATATGGTTTGTAAGATCTCTTTATTTTTATTTGTGTACAAAAGAGAGAGTGTGTTAGTTGTTTGTGGATTGCTTATTTCTTAAACTAAGAGGGAAGTATACTTCAGAGTGTCGCTGCTTGTGTGTCTGATGTGTTTGCATTTGTATATTTAGATCAGTCCAAGAACACCAGGAAATCATTTTTCTTCAGGTGTTTTTTTCCTGCTTGCATTGCATTGCGCTGCAGTTTTTTGTTTTAGATGGACTTTGTTCCTGGTCATTGCATGTTAAAAATGCGCTCAGGTGCTTTCAGGGTCGTGAACACATCAGTCTAAATGATCAAATATTTCCGCCAAACTAATGCCAGATATTCAGATCTCCTGTTTCAGTTCAACATTTAGCCACACTGACGTTGATTTATACCACATTTGATTTAATAATGCTGCATCCGCAAAGTCCACAGACCAGAAACAGTTAACCCATCTCTGCAGCATGAGATATGATATCCTCTTTCAATTACTCACAGTATTAGTTTATACTACAAAGTAGGCTTACTTATGAGGAAGTGAGATGCTGTACCATTTGCTTAGTTATAATAAACCTGACCGCATGCAGCAAGAGTTGCACACATGCACACTTAAAAATAAAGCTTCCAAAATGTTTTTTTTTTTTTTTTGCAAAACCATTTTAGGTTCCAAAAAGAACATTTCTGTGAGCAGTTCTTTTTTTCTTGGTGTGAAGAACATAAAAAAAAAACTATATAAGAAAGATTCCATGAATGTTAAAGGTTCTTCGTGGAACCATCGTTCCAATAAAGAACACTATTTTAAGAGTGGAGATCAGTAATCAACAGCAAGTACAAGTCTGTTGTTTAGTGATTAAGGCCCGATGCTGCAGTTATTTTTGTTTAAGCATTATGAAGTGAGTCATGGGAATTTTTTTTGAGGAATATGCAAATTCACATGATTGTGAGTGTTCATGTTTGTGTCTCTAATCGTTGCTCTTGCTTGTGTGTGTTTTTAGCTTGGCCTTGGTCGTGACCTTGCTGCTGCTAACAGCTACATCTGGTAAGAATGACATTTTGCAGAAGTTCACATTTTCACCTGTCAGTGTTTAATGGTAATTTGTCTGAAAGGCCAAACAACCAGCCACCTTTGAAAACAGCTACTAGTGATTTGAACAGGACTAGCGATCAAAATAATGTGCTATATGTAGAGATTGAAAGAGAAACGTTACAGGAGGATGGATAAGTTTGGATGTAGGGATGAATTACTAGAAGCCGTAGGAGTTGGGGAATGCACCTCCACACCAGAAAGTTAAAAGAACAAGGAAGCAAATCTCGGACAGTAAGGAAAGGACTTATAAAGCACTGAAATAAGTAATAGAGAATCACCCTGATTGAAACAAACACACAAACACACACGTTTAGCTACAGGGTAACATACCAGAGACTTTGATTACATGTGAATAAACTTAAAAAGGACTTGTACCCACAATCTTTACTAAAGATGGCAGTGTCAGGACTGGTTTCTGACATATGTAATAGTAGAACACATTGTCACTGCTATCAAAGTTTTCCCTGTTTAAAAGGGAACCCCCTTTAAAGCAAAAATAAAATGTGAAAAATAATATATATACAAACAAAAAGTATATGTTATGTATAGTATGTATAGTAATATGTATTACACACAATAAGTAGTGTATGTTTTACTTGTATATATACTTGTGTGTGTGTATATATATATATATATATATACATGCACACACATTCACACATAAACTTAATAATAGTAATAGTAACTTAATAATAGTAGTACACACACACACACACACACACACACACACACACATAAAAAGATGCCATTAAACAAATATTAATGATATACTATCTTTATGGTGTTTCTACATTAATTTCAAGATTGAATGTGAAATTATTGCAATATAAAAGTATATTTAAAACTGTAATGTTAGGTGCGATTAATTATGATTAATTTCAGAAAAAATTTGATTAAATAGTTACTTATTTAACCAATTTACAGCACTATATGTAATATAAATCTAACTATTATATATTATGTATTTGTATATATAATAAACTGTGTATATATTATATATTATTGTGTGTAACATAATGCATATATACTATTATTATTAAGTTACTATTACTATTATTAAGTTTATGTATTTATATATGCTATATATTAGGGATGGGGAGATTCCCCGATTCGCTCGGTGCATCGGCATAAAAAGTTAACAATGCGATGCATCGGTTTAAAAAGTGTGCATCGGCTACAAGTTGTCATTTATATCGCGATGCATCGTTTCTAACATATTTTTTCTAACGATAAAAACCGATTCATTTATATATAATTACTAGTGGATGTGCTATACTTTTATTATTTAGAAAGTGACCAATAATCTGCGACCAATATTTTATATGTAGATTGATTTCTCCTCTCTAAACTGTTTCTCAAGCGCTCTCTCATCACATGTAGTCATTTTCTTTTATTATTTATTTTCATTTTTAATTCAGTGATTTTAAATTCTAATTTAGTTATTTTAATGCTTTGAAGAGCAATTTTAGATTGTAATATTCGGATGTTCTGCTATCTGTTCTGCAAACTATAAAAGGTGCAGCTGTAATAAAACCAGAGAGAAAGGCTGCATGGCTAGAAACTGTAAAAAAAAAAAAAGAAGTCAAATAATAGTATGTAATAATAATAGTGATAGTAATAAACTGAGACAGTGGTAATATCATTATGTTCCTATTGGCCAGTAGAGGAGCTTAGATTAGCCTGACAGTTAGCCTGATTTAGACCAGGTTACACTCTTAAGAAAAATGGTTCTAAACAGTACCAGAAAAGGGTTCTTCGGCTTGTAACAATAGCAGAACCCTTTTTAGTGCTAAATAGAACCTTTTTTTATAGGGTTCCATATAGGACATTAATGGTGTTATAAATAACCTTTTTAATGATAGTTTTTCATTAATATTAGTATTATTTGTATATATTATTTATTAATATTGTTTTTTTTACCCCTCTATCTGCCTGGTCTTATAATATGTTGAAGTGTCTATTAGGGTTTTACATTAAATCAACAACAACGTGTCAATTAGGTACTTTTTTTAATGACGTGAAATTGTAGCATGAAATTAAGTAGTATGTGAGCACTTCACAATGTTAAAAGGAAAAAGTTATATAAAGTCATGGGATAGCTGGGTATGTTTATGCATAAACCCTAGTAATAAAAATAAAAACAAAATGGACCATCAATTCAATATCTTTGTTACTTACTTAGTGAAGAAGAGGAGAGTATCCTTACCTGAATAGAGCTGGTCACACTTACATGTTCTCTTAAACTAAAAGGAAAAAAGACAAAGGAAACCAATTAGCATTTGAAAGTTATAATTTATAGACATTTTAAGAAAGAAATTATTTACCTGTTGAGAGTGTGCTGACAGTCTGTGTAGTTGGATGGCTGAAAATCCAGAAAATCAGTAATGAGGAATCTTAGAGTGTAGCCTCGGTTAGGGTTTTACATTAAAACAGCAATAATAACAATAACCACAACAGCAGCATGTTGTGTGAATTAAGTATGTTTTTATTGACATACAAAGAACCCTACGCTCTAACACAAAGAATCATTTGAGCATAAAAGGGTTGTTCAGAATGCTATGGTTCTAAATAAAACCATTACTTCTTGTAAAGAACCTTTAAAGAACCATCTTTTTTTAGAGTGTAGTTTCCCAGCATAAGTTGCCACAGTGACTAAGCTTGATCTAGGCCTATGTTAAATTTGCTTAATGGAACCAAATCATTTGACAATGAGTCAGACTAACTGAAATAAGCCTGGCTTATTTGGTTAACTTGTTTTAGCGTATCGCATCGGTTACGGTAGCTGCTTCATATGTATCTTTAATGTATCGTTTCATTGGCTATGCATCGAGATGCGTATCGTATCGGCCTGAGACATGAGATGCACATCCCTACTACTATATACAGTGGGTACGGAAAGTATTCAGACCCCCTTAAATTTTTCACTCTTTGTTATCAAAGAGTGAAAAATTTAAGGGGGTCTGAATACTTTCCGTACCCACTGTATATTAACATTTGCAGACATTTTTCAGCAACGGTTGAATTACAGGTCTTATAGAGTTTGACTGTTTTGCTTGGAAATGATAAATCTTGTGTCTGTGTAGTTATCAAAACAGCAGCATAATGCTGTTCACACCAGAGTTCAAAAGGAATAACACTAATTTGTTTTTATATACAATTTCCACCGTACATGCTATTTAGACTGAAGTATACCTGCCATATTATAATCAGCTATAATAATCAGTGTCGACTGAAGTGCTTCAGTTTTTTCTGTTGTTGTGTGTTTGTGTAGGTGACAGCGATGCAGTGAAGAACATCACGGCTGTTTTGGGTCACAGCGTTACATTCAGATGTCCTTCGAAACACAGCACTCCTGTAGAACGCTTGTACATACAGAGAGTTAAAAATGATAAAGTAGAAGAGTTCATCAACGGGTTTTCTAGAGGCATTGAGATGAATGTGTTTTCTGAGTACTGGGACAGAACCAAAGTGAATGAAACGGAGCTCAGCATGGAGATGAGAAACATCTCCGTCTCTGATGAAGGACTGTATAAATGTGTTGTTTTCATCAACAACAAACCTGAAATCTCAAATATTCTCCTCAAAGTCACAGGTATGACACAAGATACAGACGACAGGGTTGAGTTAAATGCAGAATTGAAGAATCGGCTCATATTCAGTTTATGAGAGTGAATTTGAATCAAATCAACTAGACAGCAATTGAATTAGAATTTGAATCAGAATGACAGAAAGAGGAATTTACTGAAGTTCAATTCAAAGAAATTCAAAACAAAATAACAGTAATTTCAAAAAGACAATACAAAAATAATTACATTATTAAATTTAACTATGCCTATTTATTACCTGATACGTAGAATATATTTTATCTCAAATAATCAGATTTTCCTTTAAACTAAGTTCAGTGCTGTCAAAACAATTACAGCAGTCAGTACAAAATTATTTTGAATTAATCTTTTGTCTTTTTTTTTTTTTGGCCACACAAATTTATCCAGCTATGTTTCCAGATAATTTTATAAAAAATTATATTAACATAAAAGTTGACTTCATATTGAAGAAATTAGAGCATTTTTGCAAAGTAGCAAATGTATTTCTGTAAATTCCTCAAAATGTTATGCATGAGAATATGTTTATATTTAATTCATACTGAAATATGAAGTGCATTGTTAAAACGACACTTTTTAAATTTTCTTTTATGTCCTGAATTTTGATGTACCCCATTACACTCTTAAAAATAAAGGTGCACTCTAAAAAATGCTGGGTTAAATACAACCCAGTGCTGGGTAAAATTGGGCCAAACCCAGCAATTGGGTTGTTTTGACCCAGCGGTTGGGTTACTGCCCAGAAGG
>NW_015642562.1:859634-870567 GCF_001515625.1 Sinocyclocheilus rhinocerous
TTTAACATCTGAAGAACCTTTCTGTTTCACAAAGGGTTCTTTGTGGTGAAAGAAGGTTCTTCAGATTATAAAAAGGTAAGAAAGAGATGGTTCTTTAAAGAACCTTTGACAGAATGGTTCTTTGTGGAACCAAAAATGGTTCTTCTATAGCATCGCTTGAGGAACCTTTTGAAGCACCTTTATTTTTAAGAGTGTAGGTACTTAAATTCAAATGCAATTCAGTTTTTGAGCCATTCTTATTTCAATTCTGAATGATGCATAACCTTGATAAACTCCTACAGAAGCCATTCTGCGAAATATCATTTGAATATGCGTATGTAGGCTATTTGTGTGTGTGTGTTGGTTTATTTGCGTATGTAAGTCTGTCTGTGGGGGCACGCATGCTTGTACGCATTGGAAACTCACTGCTGACTAAGGATTCTGGGATACTTGTCTTGACGTGGGTTTTGGGGAAGTGAAACACTGAAGGGGGGAACCTCTGCGGATCTCTAAAATGCCACTTATTCCACTGCTCGCTCCTTTTTACAGCTGAGTACAGCGTTCCCACAATCACGAAAGACTGCAGTAAACTCGGTGATGGCGGCGCAGGAAAGAGCTGTCAGTTAAGCTGCTCGGCGGTGGGCGGATACCCGCAGAGCACCGTCAGATGGGCGGGGCTTAATCCAAATCTGACTAACGTCATTTACAACATGAGTTCAGAAGATAACGAGTCCAAAACTTGGACCATCAACCAAACCATCGTGTACAACTGCGACCAGCCTACTAATACCAGCTGTGCCGTAGGGGGCGCTGTTTCCCACACTATCTCCATATGTAAGTGTGTTGTTGGATTTTGCTCCATAACTCACTCAAAAGTTGTTTTAAATGTCAATATTGCATAAAACTACGATTTATAGTGGCCACATCTCCAAAAAGCATAAAAAGTAGTCTATACACTATATTCCAAGTCTTTTGAGGTTTTGCAATTGAACAGAGTGAATTTGAAGTCGTTGTTCACTTGTAATCCTTCCCTTTGCTGCTCTAAAATTTACCTCATGAATTTTAATGAGGTTATACATAAATAATGTGTGGGTGAATAAATGATCTCAGAATAGTGGACATTTTTGGGCAAACTATTCCGGTGTTATCCTCGTGCGAGGGACCCTATCCTAAAATGTAAAAGGCTGTACATTTTCATGTATAAAAGACCCAATTATATAGAATTTAATTATTATAATTTGTATTATACCAATTTAAAATATTATTTGGAGAATAAATATAATTTTTTCCTCTACTCACTATAGTACTGTACTGTTAGATGCATTTTCTATCTAATTTTTATTGTTTACTTTTTTAATTTAAACCAGGTTTTGTTATTTATTTATTTATTTGCATCTAAGTTTTTTTTGTTATTTTAAACTAATTTAATCAAATTTATTTCTTATTTATTTTAATCTAATTGTGAATTATATTCTTTTTATTATTTATTTTAATCTGTTTGTATATTTATTTTAATCTATTTTATTTTTTCCACTGTTTTTTTTTTTTTACCTTTTCACATTTTGGAAACCCCAGTAACACAAATATTTCTTTAAAAAGGAAAAGGTAAATGAACAAATGTTTTTTGTCGTCTTTTTGCAGGTGAAACAGAATCCTTCCCACTTCAGGTGATCACAGCTATCGTCGTCGTGCTTGTGTTTGTCCTGTTACTTATTTTTGTCGTGGTGATGAAGTGCTGCTGTAGAAGACCACAAACCTTAGGTACACAAGAACACACACACTAAATTATCAGTAGACATCAAACTACATGAGTTATTATTATTAACCCTTCAAATCTTCATCAAACATCTGAACATGTTTTGCATTTCTCTCTTCCACAGAGGATGGAGCTGAGGGAGTTGACGTTCCTTTAGCGTAGGTATCTTCTCACTACGTTCTCATATCACCAAAGCAGTAGTTCACCCAAAAATTACTTTACATTTACTCACATCCTCTTTCAAATCTGTATGAGAAATCTGGCAAATACATGCTATATTGCTGCAATTACAATGAACATGTTCTGAAACTCACAAAAGCACCATAGAAATCATCCATACCAGGATAGTTATAGTTAAATAAAAATTAACACCATAAAAAAATAAAATAAAATAGAAAAATTTTACATATCTATTTCAGCTCATTGACAAGGCAATATTTCTCAATATCATTTTGTTTAACTTGATGTAATAACTAAAACTGAAAAAAATAAAATTATACAGACGTATTAAGAAAATAATTAAAATGACAGTAAAATTACTAAAAATGAAATCAAAATTTAAAATGAGAACAGAAAATATAAAAATTAATTCAAAATATTAATAAAAACTATAATAGGATTTCAACTAGTCCACACAGCTTATGCACTATATTCCACATCTTCTGAAGTCATTTGATAACTTTGTGTGAGACGCAGACGGAAATTGAACTCACTGAAAATCTTGACATTGTTTTTGCATGGACAATAGCCACTAGGCTATTTGAATTTGCAATTAAAAGATTAAAAAAAAAAAATTTGGGGTTGATTTTTGGGTGAACTGTTCCTTTCATACACAAGTGATTTCATGTAAAGTTGACACCAAGAATAACCAATGGAATTCCTGTATTTCTAACCAGCGACTGCCATTCACAGCTTCAGCGTGTCGGAGACGTGATGACGAAACGCTGAGGAGATGCGACGAGATTTTCCCCGTTCTGTCAAGCGGAAGTGCTTCAGCACCCAGAGCTCTGACTGCAGACGGACAAATCGGGCAGATCGTCCAGCTGAACGTTGTGTCTTTAAAGTGGCTTCACTTCTGTATAGAAGCAGGCCCTGACAGATGCTTTCACGGAGCAATGCTGGACTGTCCTGGCACATTTGAACAAGCTTTTGAGAACGCTACCTTCCTTTCCCTAGTCATTCATTTGGAAGAGCACATCTTTTCTTCGGCATCCTAAAGATGCAGTGGGCAAATCCACAGAGACATTTCAAGTTTATGTTGCCGGAAGAGGGATTTGTAATGGTGCTTATAAAAAGATTCAAAGTTTTATGGCTAGATTTGCTCTATATACTTCACAATCCCGTATAGTGTTTCAAATTGTGCCACTTTATTCCAAGGAGTGGGACTTTTAAAGTTCAGAACTTTTTTAAAGACTGAACTGAAGTAAATATTCTGATTTGGGCCAGTTGTATGGTTGATAAAATAACCAAGACAGTCTTGATGACTGTTGTCTATGTTCATTTAAGAATATGATGTTGAAATGGTCTTACGCTGGCACATTTCATTTGCTTCTAGAAGCTGATTTATTTGAAGCTTTATTTTTTAAAGCCAGTTCTCAGACGAGCTAAAGAAACATAATACCTAAAAATCAAATACTGTTTCATGATTTTGCTGGTCATTCCCCAAAATGCAATGTTTACCGTCGCATTATTGTACGCCAATATGTCCACATCTGTTTGTTCATGTGTACAGACTAGTACTGACTCTTTTACTTTTCTACAGCACCGCACTGACATTTACTGACATGCTGAATATATTTTTTTTTTACTGTAAAATTGTTCTCAAGGTGACAGTAACAAGATATTTAATTTTCAATTAAAATGAATCTGTTTCCGTGTGGAAATGTCTTATGCACTTTGCTTTCTGACTGCTTGAGAGGGCTGTAATTTATGATTAAATTATTCTGTGTATTTCTCAAAAAAAGATGAAATAATAAAAAAAAAAATGTGTTTGACAATGTTCCCAGACTCTGATTTCCTAATTAGCATCTCAAATTAAAGATTTTCATAAGTTAGCTTTTCAAAAACCTTTTTTGATGATGTTTAGTTTATTTCAAGACTTTTTTTTTTTTAGATTCGGTTAGTTGACATTCAAAAGACAATTGTATACAGCCCAAAGGTTTTTACGCGCAAGTTAGCATATCGCTAATATCTTTTATAATGTTTCTTGTGCGCATGCGTCGAGCGCCTGTATTCGCGCGCTGTAAAATGAAATATGACAACGTAGGCCTGCGCGAAAAAAACTAATTATCAGTTGAGTTTAATAACCGAATGTGAATAGTTCACGTTTAATTGTGTCTAGTTAGTTTTAACCAGCAGGGGAAGTTCATGTTTAATTAACAGAAAAGTCCATCAGTATCTCGTAGGCCTAGCTAAGTTTTATCGCAGTTTGCGTTAGCTGAGTTGACGCTAGTTTATCGGTTCCTGAGTTCCACAACATTTCCAAGGGCTTTCTGTAAGTACACTTACAAGACATTGTATTTTGAACGATGTAAGTAATTAGCTAGTTTGCTAACTCCACAGTTACATGTGTTTTTAGGGGCTGTTTACAAAATGCTTTTGGTTAAGTCATGATTTTAGGAGTTAATATTAACTAAGCTATATTTGTTCCTATTAAGATCAGGTAGGTCGTAGTAGTTGAATTTAGCAGAGTTTATAACCTTGATTGGTTGGTTGTTAGGATAAATGGTTATATATGGATTGAACATCATTACATGTCGTATGATGCGAGTAATATGTTAACTTTCTATTTTTATAAGTTTTACTACAAAGTGCCAACAATCAGACTTGACAGAGGGCTGTGGGCTGAACTACTAAATCCAACTATATTATAATTTAATCAAATTAAATGTTAAAACAATATGATAAATTAGAAATGAAGATATGCTTCAATGGCGTGTTTTCCCCCTCTATTTTCCCCCCACAAAAAAGTGGAAATGATGGGCCAAATTAAAGGTCATCACGGGCAAGTTTTGGAAACTTTGCTCTGTTTGACACAATCAAGTCCCACTTTTGTTTCACATTATGACAGTAAACGGGTTGCAAATGCCACTTCATGTTGACTTTATTTCAAAAGTAGCATTTACTGTTATTGAAGCATATTTCCTGGAAGTTATGCATCCGACCATCAGACAACCGTCACCACAACTATCTGTTAAGTGTCTCAAAGTTTTACTTTTTTGCTGTTTATTATATAAAGAGATACATTTGAAAACAAAATCTGATGATTTTTTATGGGATGCAACACAAATCTAAAAATAATTTTGATTGCATGTCACTGCAAAAGTCTGTTCTCCTCTGCTGGGTTCATCTGTAGTGCTTCAATTGACCTGTAGGGAGCAGCATCATATTAGAAACTGGCTGATGTGACTAAACATTTTGTAAAACATTTAAATCCACAATCATTAGATAAAAACCGGTAGGCTATTTATTCTAAACTGACCATTTACCCGACTACGCAACTGTTTTTGGCTGTGAAATGTGGTAATTTTAAATTCCCATATTGATAATGCATATGTATGTTTGGTTTACTCAGCATATTAAAGCATTTCAAGACTAATCACCCATGAAAGAGCTATAACCATCTGATATTGTCTTACAAGAAACCCTGAGCCGGGTGTGGTGACCCCGAGGGGGAAAGTTGGACTGGAGGATACATCTTTGTCCAAATCATTTCTGGGTGGAGGAATTTTAAAAAGATCTAAAAAAAAAAGAAAAGAGTCAAGCCTCTAATTCTGTGAAGACAGATTTGCTACATAATGCCCAAAACAATCCTTTAATTTCTGGTCACATAGTGCAGATTTACTAGAGTCACAAGGCGTCTGAAGTTGTAAACCTACAGAGGGAGTTTTAATAGTGAACTATACGTCTATAAACAAAAGATGCATATTGAGCCTGGAATTGATTTTCAAAGTTTAATTTTTCATTTGATACAAAAGCATTCTTAAATAAATTCATTTTTGTTCAGTTTCTTAGTTTTTACAAAGATAAATTAGCATTTCATAACACAAAAATAACATTACAACTACAAACATCAGTTTATGTACAAATCAAGCCAGAAGTCCTTCATGAAATCCAGGACTGTACCACCTGCATGTGAGTTTTTGAGGCACTTTTTAAAGGTTTAAGAGTTTATCATCGGTCAATACATTCATCGACCCTACGGGAGGCCCGTACGGCACGGTCAGTGATTGTCATATGTCATATTCAGAGTGAATGTGTGTCTGACAGCGCAACCCCCCCACCACAAAAACAAAAGTCCCATCATAGCTTTGTCATATCAAAAATAGACAGTAACTAAATGGTGAAGGAAATCTCTGCACAATAACTTATAATGTGTTCGCGTTTTGTTGAGTTTGACCTGTAAAAACCATTCACGGAAACTCACTTGAGCATTGTGACGTCGTGCAAGACGTAAAACGATAGCAAAATGTCAACAGTTAAAGTTAGTTAGCAACCTCTACACATAATTCTGACATGCCATTGCACACTTACTTTCTGCTTCAATATTTCTCATTTCAAATACAACGTGAACGTAGCATTAACAAGTCTCGTAAGCATTCCGGCAGCTGTGACGTGTTGCGAGGTAAATGGCGCTGATCGCTGAGGAGTAAAGAACTACGTTTCCCAGAATCGGTTGAGTAGCTCGTCCACAAAAACGAAGGCACTTCAGTGAGAGTTTGACGTAGTGCATATTTACACGGAAAAACTGCTGCACCAGGTCCGTCCAGTGTAAGATCATCTTAAGAACATTTCGCAAAAAAGTGAATGAACGATCCTCTGTCACCTCCGTCTCTTTATCACACAACAGTCTCGTTGCCTTTTCCCGGTTTGACCCAGCCGTTGGCGGTCCGTTTGACGCGACTGTTTCGCCCAGTGTGCACGAGTCGGTGGGAACATCGCTGCCACGTGTGAAGCGTTTTGGCGGACCAAACCCACATTCCCGACGTGATTCCCACCAGCAGAGACATAAAAATCCGCAGCATCTCTGCTGCCATGTACGAATCACTCGCCGACTGGCGAAAGTCAGCCCAATTAGAGATTTCGTAAAAGTAGCACGCAATGACGCAAGTGGCCGGCACCGTGTAAAGCACTGAAAACACGCCAATTTTTACCATCAGCCGCTCTAGCTTGTCCGTCTTAGTCCCGTCCTTTTGCAAATTCGAGCGGATCTTGAACAGCGCAACCAAGCCGGCGGCAATAAACAGCGTCCCGATTACCAAGTACGTAAATAGCGGAGCAACTACGAACCCAGTGAGCGCATCTAGGTTCTGGTTGCCCACGTAACACATCCCAGAAAGGTCGTCAGCGTCCACCAGCCGCATGATGAGGATGACGATGGTCTTGACGGCGGGAATGGCCCAAGCTGCGATGTGGAAGTACGAACTGTGCATTTCGATGGCCTCGTGACCCCACTTCAGCCCAGCCGCCAGGAACCACGTGAGCGTCAGGATCACCCACCAGATTGAACTCGCCATGCCAAAGAAATACGTTAGGAGGAAGACGATGGCGCAGCCTGTGTTCTTCAACCCCTCGTGCACTAGCACAGGCACAGCCGCTTCTTCCAAGTCGCAGGAGATGCGCTCGCGACCAACGGTCAGCCGGACGATGTAGGCCACGCTGTAAATATTGCAGCACATGCTAAGGAAAATAATAGGCCGTTCCGGATAGGAAAACCGTGAGGAGTCCACTAGGAAGGTCAGGACGGTGAACGTGGTGGAGATGAAGCAGAGAACCGCCCACACTGCCATCCACACATCGGTAAAGACTTTGGACTGTCGCTGGTACAATCCCGTGTCATATCCGCACTGCAGCGAGCAGCTGCCGCTGCGCTTGACCCATGCATACTTCTCCACGCCGTCTCCCAGCGCCATGCACTCCTCCTCCTGTGGCGGCATCGGCCGGACGGCGTGAAACGGCAGGTCCTCGTCGCCCGGACCCTCCATGCACATGTGGTTCTGGTCGTTGTTGGGCGGGAACAGGCTGCAGTTCAAGAGCTCCGGCCACACAAAACCAAACTCCTGCAGGACCGGAAGACACTTCCTCTTTACAGACAAGCACATGCTGCCACACGGGCCGATCGGGATGGGAACCTTCTCCGTACACATGGGAACGTAGACGGAGCATAGGAAGAACTGCAAGAAAGCAAAGCCGGGGAGAGGATTAGATATTTGCAAACACACAAAATATGTCTTGGAAAATCAGGAGAGCTTCTAAATCCTCATAAGCAGCTGAAGTCTGAGACGTGCACGAATTTGTGCTTTTCAGATGTGTTTTCTAGTAATGCATGTTTTTAGAAGCTCTACAGGAGAAAAACATTGGTCTGTCGAATCACATGTGCAGCATCAGATTTGTTTTCTAGTATTGCATGTTTTTAGAAGCTGTAGGCCTAGCGAAGAACATTGGTTTGTCGCATCATAGATATGCAACACATGCCAGCTGCAGTTTTTCTAGTATTGCATGTTTTCAGAAGCTCCACTGGAGAAAAACATTGCTTTTGTTGCATCGTTTGCAGCATCAAATGTGTTTTTCATTGCATTTTTTTTCAGAAGCTCTAATGGAGAAAAACATTGCCTTTGTCACATCATGTGTGCAGTATCAATGTGTTTTCTAGAATTGCATGTTTTCTAAAGCTCTTAATGAGAAAAAACATTGCTTTGTCACATTATGTTTGCAGATGACACGTGTTGCATGTCTAATTGGTTTTCTTGTATTGCATGTTTTTCAAAAGTTTAAATGAGAAAAAACATCAATTATATGTGTGCAGGTGGCATGTGTTGCATGTCTAAGTGTCACAAATTAGTGCTTTTCAAATGTGTGATTCTAGTATTGCACATTTTCTGAGGCTGTAAAGGAGAAAAACACTGGTTTGTCACATTATATGTGTGCAGATGGCATGCGTTGCATGCCTAAATGGCACAAATTTGGGCTATTCAACGTTGTTTTCTGAAGCTCTAAAGGAGAAGAAACCATTGGTTTGTTGCTTTATACATGTGCGGATGGTATGTGTTGCATGTCTGTTCCAAGTGTTTGTGAGTTTTGTATGTTATGGGTTTCCCTGCTGTGTGTACGAGTAGGGAAATTCTGTGATGCAGGACTGCTCTCATAAGAGGAAGCTACAAACTTGTGCTGTGGTCACATACACTTCAAGAAATCAACAATTGTGGACTGAAAAACATGCATCAATATGCCATTTTCATATCCAAGAGCAGCTTTGGGCAGCATCTAAAGCAGCTTTAATCACGAGATTCTCCAGCAAACACACACGGGAATCCGAGTGGGAGGTTTCTTCTCCGCGCTGAATCAATAAAACAACAACTGCCTCTGTCTTCAATACTCACACACACACACACTTACAAGGACTTCATACTGTCCTCAAATTAATCAACTTGGAATTATGCTTAAGATAATTCGTATATTTATACACTTACAGAAAGCTCCTAGTGTATTAAGAGATCATTTGGCCAGTTTATGAACACCATACAGACCAGCACAAGTTCGTTTTAAGGCATTTATTAAAACAATTCCAGGAATCTGGTCGTCACAAGTATAATGAGACAAACGCACTGTGTGTAGAGCCTGAGTTCAGTGTGTGTGTGTGTGTGTGCACGCAAATTCTGGGTAAAATTCTGAATTAGAAGTACTTGATTGGAATGACTGTTTTACATTATTGTTTGTAAACATTACTGGCACCTTAATAAAAACCGTAATAATAATAATAATTATTATCATAATAATACTAATACTAAAAAATAATGATTATTAATATTATTATGAAACATTTGAATCTTTCCCTTGTCACAATAATTATTAATAACGATAAAAATAACTTTTTCATATATATTTATATTTTATATATTTGTTTTAAATATTATAAAATTTTTGTAATTTATTATTAATCATAATTTTATAAAGAATATTTTTTATTATTGTGATTATGCGTATTACTATAAATCGTTATTTTAATTAATTGTTCCTTTGTCACAATAATGATTAATAATTATTTTGTAATACTTTATAGTATATTGTTATTTATCATAGTAATTATTGTTTTTATAATGTAATGAGGATTTTAATAATAATAATATCGTCATATTGTTACTGTTTTTCTGATGTTGTTGCTTTCATATCATGTCAAGATTTAAAAATGTGTGTGTTGTGTAGGATCTAGTTACAGTGTGTGTGTGTGTGTTGTGAACTCTCACCTTCAGCTGGTTCGAGCAGCCGTACTGTATTAACGGTGTGAATGTGGTCAGTTGCAGCTCGGCGTCGGACTGCAGCACGTTTCCCACCAGGTTCGGCATCTTGGTCACATTGTATCCGAGATCCTGACACATGGAGATGCGGATCGGGTCGCAGCTCATCTCCTCCTCGTCCCCAAACGCGTGCGCGAGCCCCACCGCGAGCGCCAGTAGCGCGAGCCCGAAGCCGAACCGAGCCATGATGACGCTATCGGCGGAATTCCAGCGCGAGCTTTTACCGGAGTTCAGACGCAGTCTCGTGCCAGAGCGAGAGGGTCCGTTAAAGTGTGAAACGGCGCCGTGTTCCGTTAGTCCCGTTCCGGAATAAACCTAACGAGCTTCCTTAGAGTCCTGTCTACAAGTAACGATCCGTGGCTTCTGCGTGCTCCGGTGCGTCCGTGGAGCAGTCGCGCGGGTTCTGCCCGGTTGCGGTCTAGACGGAGACGGGACAGCTGCCCCGTCAGCCAATCAGAGCGTCAGCTCCAGAGTGGGGGCGGGGCTTAGAGTAGCCACAACAATAAAACAGAAAGTGAGACGCTTCACTTTTCATCTTTACCACTTAAAGTACATTACTTATTTCAATGTCCTTTTATTTGTAGTATTTCCAATATTATTCGTCTTAAACCATTTTCAAATTAAACTTTTTTTATTAGGCTACTTTTAGTGTTTTTTTTTTATTATTATTAATGGGATAATCCGTTTAATACTATAAATAATTTAGTTTCCTCTTGTCAAAATTTTGTTTAGCTTTAATAATAACTTTTAAATCATTAACAGATTTAATGCCAAGCACTAGGTGACCCACATGAATATTAATATTAAAATATACATATCAAGGATTAATTTCCAAATGTTTGAATGTACATCTACTAATTGTCTATTAAGTGTAATATATATATATATATATATATATATATAT
>NW_015642562.1:870805-875546 GCF_001515625.1 Sinocyclocheilus rhinocerous
AAGTGTTATTCAGAACATCGAAATACAATCCATGATAATATCTTAAATTTCTAATTTCTGTGTTTTTTTTAAACAATATTGCCCTGCATGTAGTTACAAAGGTTTTTTTTTCCTGGGTTATGCGAACTTTAATAGGGAACAATTTTGCAAACATTATGGGAATGTTACATTTGAATGTTCTCCGGTCGTTCTGAAACAAGTAGCAACATTTAAAAAGTGTAACAAAACTTTGAGAGAACCTTACCGGAACATTCTGAGAACTTTCCCTGTTAGATGTTTTTTCTTAAAGCTAGTTATTGAGTTTAGTGCAGCAGGGATCCAAACTCTGATTAAAGCGATCCGTGTGAAGAAACTTCTCTTTTGGACAGAGATTTGGGGGTCTGAACCCAGATTACAAGCGTTAGATTGATGCGTCTCCTCCCTCTGTTTCGCCTCACTGGTCAATAACTATCAGAATAAAACCCCCTGCCCGACACCCGGCCTGCTCCCAACCCCCTCCCGTGACCCTGACGGGCGGAGGTCAGCAGTAATTAGCAGTTTTTAAATGACAGACTGAGAAAAAAGAGACAAGCAGGCTGGTATCCGTGGAGCAGCTATTAAAATGGTAATGAGCCGATAGATTGTGCTGCAATGCTGTCAGGACGACTATCCCAGCAGCCTTCAGTCGCTTCAGCTGATTGTCCGTGAATATTCTTAGCAATCAAGATGGTTGGAGAATGATAAACATGATGCACAGTATGCAGTGTGTACCACACAATAGTCTGCTGAGAGACATTAGTGCTTCAGTGTCGTTTAGTGAAGCCATAATGACTTTAAATGAGCCTAATGTCTGGATGTGTGAAACACAATAGACTAATTCAGAGTCATTAGGAGTTAATGATGCACTTCCGAAAATGCTTTAAAATGTGCCATTTAAATGTGTAAATTAAAGAAATAATTGCACTAATATCAAGAGGGGTTATGTTAACCACACAACAGCAACAGCAATCAGTAATGATTATGTTTTAAATGGCATGTTTGGAAAGTTTCCTCTTGCACCATTGCACGCTCTTCCAGTCGTTCATTCAGTCATTCTCCCAAATGCATGCACTAAGTGTTTGGATCCAGGTTGAGAAAGAGCACTTTTTTTTTTTAATGCAAAAGTTTTCCTTAGAGGGTTTGGGACACTCAGTCGTCATAATCAGCTGTAAATAAAACAATAGAAGTCTGTGGTATGTCCTCATTCAGATAAGTAAACGCATGTGTAGCAGCTGCTCTGGATGGAATCCAAGTTGAAACAGAAGGAACGTTTGAATCAACAGGATAAAAAACTGTGTTTGTATTGTGTCTAATGAAATGTGTGTGTGTGTGTACAAGCTGTAGCAGTGTAAAACTTTCCCGGTTAATTAGTACGGTGTCTGAGAAGCATAACCATGGCGACAGGGTCTGGCAACAATTTATCTGAAGTTGTCATGGACACAAACTCTGAAGCTTATTTACTTCAAACACTTTGTTGTTTAAATAGGTTTATTGAAATGTTGAATTGTAACTGAAAACTTTATTGCTCAGAAGTTGCAAGAGTCTTAATGGAGTTCTTATTAGCATATTTCTGTCTAAGTGATTTTCACTTCAAATTCATTAGGAGAAATTAAAATAGGCACAAATAAGTCAATTGCGTCCGTGTTCATGAGAAACAGTTAGAATTTAAAGGAGTAGTTGACCCAAAAATGAACATTTGTTGAATAAGTATCACTCTCAGGACATCCAAGATGTAGATGAGTTTGTTTCTTCATCAGATTTGGAGAAATGTAGCATTGCATCACTTGCTCAGCAATGGATGCTCTGCAGTGAATGGGTGCCGTCAGAATGAGAGTCCAAACAGCTGATAAAAACATCACAATAATCCACACCACTCCAGTCCATCAGTTAACATCTTGAGAAGCTAAAAGCTGCGTTTGTAAGAAACAAATCCATCAAGGCATTTTTTTACTTCAAACCTTTGCTAAAATACGAGTCTATAATCCATAATAATAACACTTCCTCCAGTAAAAAAAAATGGTCTGGTGTGAATCAGGAGAGAAATCTGCACAGGTCAAGCACCGTTTACAAACCAAAACAGTCCAAAACAGCTCTGAACAAATATGTGGCTGGATTTTTATGTGAGAGACAACAGGAGATGGCCTTTTTCACTGGAGGAAGCATTATTATGGATTATGGACTTGTATTTTAGTTAAAACATCTTGATGGATTTGTTTCTTACAAACACACAGCTTTTGGCTCAAGATGTTAAAGGGGTCATATGATGTTGCTAAAAAGAACATTATTTTGTGTATTTGGTGTAATGAAATGTGTTTATGCGGTTTAAGGTTCAAAAAACACATTATTTTCCACATACTGTACATTATTGTTTCTCCCCTATGCCCCGCCTTTCTGAAACGCGTCGATTTTTACAAAGCTCATCGGTCTGAAAAAGCGAGGTGTGCTCTGATTGGCCAGCTATCCAGTGCGTTGTGATTGGCCGAATACCTCAAGCGTGTGACGGAAATGTTACACCCCTCACCATACTGTGATGATGCCCTGTCAGGCCGGAGCGATGATTCAAAAACATTAAAACCCATTATAAACGAGGCATTCGTTGCATCCAGTGGGGACATAATTATGGATTATAATGACTTATACTGTCTTTTTACGTGTTGCGTTGCATCGCGCCGCGTAAACATAAAACCATGTCTGCATTTGTGATCGTGTGCATTTTCAGCAAATTTAAATTTTTGGGTCAACAATTCCTTTATTGAGATCTTATTTGTGATTCAAGATGAAAACACCCTCAGTTATTGCAACCAATCAAATCATTCAGCCAAGGAGTCAGCAAATCAAATCAATTATTTTCTTCAAATCAAACAAGCCAATTTAAGTGTGTGTGTGCGTGTCAGTAGCTGTTTGATAAATGTCTCCTCGAACACATCATAAATCTGAGCTTGTTGGCAAGTTAACCACCCTCAACCCATCGATATCTTTAGACCCATAAGCCTCCAGTGTGTGTGTGTTTGTTGTGGTTGCATTAGAGTGCTTGTCAGAAATATAGTTGTTTTCTGGGAAGGCTGCCGGGCTGCTTGTGGGTTCATGCGTCTCAGCAACAAAACCACAACATCTCTCTCACCCGCTCTCTTCATACAGATGCATTTTTCTTTAGTGGAATGTTTCTGTATGATTGAAACTCGGCTGCTGCTTTGATTTTGGCTGGTAGTGTGGTTTGTGCGGTCTGCGTGTGTGAAGCTGAAGTTTGCCAAACAACAAGCTACTCATAATTTAAAGTAGATGAATTACAGTCAAGCAGCACTTTTAGCACTAAGCTCTTCACAAATGCTGGCTAAATACAGTGAAGCTATTTAAAGGAACAGTATCTGTTTAAATAGGGTGAATTGATGTTAAAAAAAAAAACTTTTGTCATTCTCAGTGTAAAAAATAAGCACACTTTTACCTTTTTACATGCTCACCAATGGATGCTCTGCAGTGAATGGGTGCCGTCAGAATGAGAGTCCAAACAGCTGATAAAAACATAACATAATAATAAAAACATAACACAATAATCCACAAGTAATCCACACCACTCCAGTCCATCAGTTAACATCGTGTGAAGCTTCATGTTTGTAAGAAACAAATCCATAATTAAAACGTTTTAACTTTAAACCTTCACTTTTGGCTAAAAATTTGAGTCCATAATAATGCTTCTTCCAGAGAAAAAGTTAATCTCCTGTTGTCTCTCACATCAAAATCCACCAATATATTTGTTTAGAGCTGTTTTGGACCATTTTGTTAAATGGTGCTTGATCTGTGCAGATTTCTCTCCTGATTCAGACCAGAGCACTTTTTCACCGGAGGAAGCGTTATTATGGATTATGGACTATTTATTTTAGCAATCATTTAAAGTTAAAATGTCTTGATGGTTTTGTTAAAGCTTTTGGCTTCTCAAGAACTGCTGGACTGGAGTGCTGTGGATTACTTGTGGATTATTGTGATGTTTTTATCAGCTGTTTGGACTCTCATTCTGACGGCACCCATTCACTGCAGAGCATCCATTGCTGAGACAGTGATGCAATGCTACATTTCTCCAAATCTGATGAAGAAACAAACTCATCTACTCATCTAACTAATCTTGGAGGGCCTGAGGGTGAGTAAATGTTCAGCAAATTTGAATTTTTGGGTGAACTATTCCCTTAAATATTTCACTACAGAAATACAGAGCATGGACAAATGAATCAGTGAATCGTTTATTTGATTCAGTGCATTCAACCATCCATAAGAACCGATCGAATCAACAGCAAAGTAGTGTTTTGTTGTAGAAAAAAATTAACTAGCTAAAGACTTTTCACATCAGTGGTGACTAACGCTCAGCGATGTGATGTTTTACAGGTTTCTATTCTGCTGAGTGCAAATTCCACCCCCTCACTGGGACGTTATACATGCAGCCATATCTCAAAATACACACACTGCCACTGTGTGTAGACGTCTGAACTGCAGTCATGTGCACACACGCTATTGTGTGCGTCTCTGTTGTTATTCAGTGTGTGGGAGAGTATTTGTGTTGTAGTGTGTCTGTGTAATGTGCCCTCTGGGTATGTTGTGTGTCTGTGTGTGTTATGGTCAGTATGTTCTCTAGTAGGACAATGGAGACAGGAAATGTCTCTGTGGTGATGGGAAGGGAGTTGCTATGCAGTTGTGTGTGTGTGTGTGCGTGTGTGTGTGTGTGTGTGTGTGTGTG
>NW_015642562.1:875822-882397 GCF_001515625.1 Sinocyclocheilus rhinocerous
TCGAGACAGGAAATGTCTCTGTGGTGATGGGAAGGGAGTTGCTATGCAGTTGTGTGTGTGTGTGTGCGTGTGTGTGTGTGTGTGGTCTCTGATGCTATCAATAGGAAATACTCCACTATACAGTATGGGTCAGTAAGAACATGGATTGTTGTTAATTTTGTCTGCTGGTGGTTTTGTTTGTTTATCAGACTTAATTAAGAGACCTTTAATCTAAAAATCTAACTACTGTACATTTGATATGATCCTATATCTCATCGTGGAATCAATCAATATATAATGTCAACATAAAATAAACCATTTTACTTCCAATATGTGATGTATTTCCAAGAAAAACAGCATATACTTGACAAAAATAATAAGAACAGAAATGTGTATAATAGAAGTGTATAATAAAAGAATTAATTGCATTTTGATACTGTTTACCTTTTTATCCAACTGAATTATTGTACAAAAAAACAATGGAAGCCATCAATCACCCCCGGATTTGAACCAGTGACCTTGCTGACCCCGATCCTGAACCTTTAGGCCACAGATGGCTGCCTTCAGTGAGTAAGAAACACATCTGTATGTGGAGGTCTGCAGATCCAGGTGCATGCTGGGAAAGCAGAGCTTGTGAAGTAAAGGTATGTTTCAAAATATCACACTAATCATGCTAGAAATGCAGAATGTATTCACTATATACATACAAAATGCTGCATTTGCCAATTTGTGCTATACACAACTAGAGCGTTATATGAGAAATTATATCCCACAATGCACTGCAGCTCAAACTGATGTTCTATGAATATCTGTTGTTTCTGACTCATTATTTGGTCTGACTGCAAACATTTTTTAAATTTTTACTCAAAATTGAATTGTGTTTTATTTTGAGGTTATAATTGCATGTCGCTTGTTGAATTAAAAATGCCACAAACTGGTCATGTGACAATGACAGCATACTACAGTTTAAAGCATTTAGTGTTGTATACTGTTTCATATACTAATTTTAAGTAGACAGCATATAGAATGTCCTTTTGTAGAATTTACCTCCCAAAATCTGCTTAAATAAATTTGGATAAGCAATTTGAAAATAAGCAGATTTTCTTTAGTTGTCTCTAATTGACAGATTTAACTCAAGGATGTCATTACGAAATTAAAGTTGGCGTCAGTGGCTAGACAGAATGAGGTAAGCACCTGTTTATATGAGTGCTGTGATTGGTCAGATGAATATGCTCCACCCACAAATTTCATTAGGAGTTCCATTAGTGAGCACAGACTTTGAACATGCAGAAAATGATCCTCAAGTTCAAGTGAATGTTTCTATACAGACAAAGACTGCCGTTAGGGTTTAGACGTAAATTAAACGGCTTTAAAACATTCACACATGCAGATCTGATGACTGTCACTTCCCTGACCCGATGACTGTCACTTCCCTGACCCGATGACGGGTTTATAGTCATGTGTTTCACTTATTCATGTAGTTCAGTCTGTGAGCCCTTCCCTCACACTCCCTCACACACACACACACACACACACACAGAGCTAATATCCACCACAGCCTGATTTCTGTATTTCCTGTCTTTGTGTAAAGGCTACACCAGACTGAGCATCTCAACACACACACAGGACAGGAAAAATAAAAAATGTCCAGAAACAGAGGAAGTGTCCAGGGTCAAACTCACTGTGTAAACGTCTGTCTGTAAAACAACATGTGTGAGTGGAGATTCTTGAACAGTTTGATGTGTTTTGATGGAACTCTTTTAAATATTTGCTATGAAATTATTTCTCTCTATCTGTCTTGTTGTGCCGGTTATTAATCCTCTGCTGTCATCCAAACATCACTCAGTAATAAAAAAAATACACAAAAGCAATACAAAAAGGCAGCACAAAAATGTACAAAAGATTAACTCAAGAAAGTACCACTGCAAAAATAACAAGTATGCTAACACTAATATGCAAAGTATCAAAAATAACAAATGTACCAATCAAATTACACAAAATAACAAAAGTAACAACAAAATGTATAAAAATAATTAAAAGACAATAAAACGTAACTAAAAAAGGGTTTTCAGTTGTCTCTATTTTTGATACATTGCATATTAGTTTTTGCGTTACTTTAGTTATTTTGTGCAATGTTTTGTAGTGGTACTGTCTTGAGTTGATATTTTGTGATAGCTTTGTGCTGCCCTTTTGTATTATTTTTATGCTTATTTAAATCCTGTGTGGTATTTGGTCATAATATGCAAAGTATCAAAAATAACAAATGTACCAATCAAATTACACAAAATAACAAAAGTAACAACAAAATGTATCAAAATAATTAAAAGTAAGACAATAAAACGTAACTAAAAAAGGGTTTTCAGTTGTCTCTATTTTTGATACATTGCATATTAGTTTTTGCGTTACTTTAGTTATTTTGTGCAATGTTTTGTAGTGGTACTGTCTTGAGTTGATATTTTGTGATAGCTTTGTGCTGCCCTTTTGTATTATTTTTATGCTTATTTAAATCCTGTGTGGTATTTGGTCATCCCAATAAAATGGAACCAATCAAATGTAACACGCATAAAAACCAAACAAAAGTAACAAAAAATCTAACATAGTAACTAAAAAATTAACCGTATGTTACCAAAAAGTTACACAACAAAATACAATAAAAAAGTAGCATAAAATTACAACAAAATAATGTCTCCCCCACACACACATACATATATATATATATATAATCATTGCAAATAGTAAACATTAGTTATAGAATATATCATATAATACTCTAATTTTGGTTTATCACTTGCCTTATTAGGCAAGTTACATATAGTTAAACAAACGTAAAACACAAATGTAACAAAAAAATCTAAGAAAGTAACTCAAAACTGATCAAAATATTACAAAAATAGCCACTGAAGTTAAATGTAGAAAGTTACACAACCAAATATAATACAAACAACAAAAATTATGTCTTTCACACACAAATCTATACAACTGCAATATGAATCACTTTTGATAATATAATTTTAGTTCATTTAGTTTATTTGCATTTATATGCGTGAATGAGTGTAGAATGTTTGCTCGGCATCATCATTAAACAGTGAGATGAACTCTTGGTCATCCCAATAAAATGGAACCAATCAAATGTAACACGCATAAAAACCAAACAAAAGTAACAAAAAATCTAACATAGTAACTAAAAAACTAACCGTATGTTACCAAAAAGTTACACAACAAAATACAATTAAAAAGTAGCATAAAATTACAACAAAATAATGTCTCCCCCACACACACATACATATATATATATAATCATTGCAAATAGTAAACATTAGTTATAGAATATATCATATAATACTCTAATTTTGGTTTATCACTTGCCTTATTAGGCAAGTTACATATAGTTAAACAAACGTAAAACACAAATGTAACAAAAAAATCTAAGAAAGTAACTCAAAACTGATCAAAATATTACAAAAATAGCCACTGAAGTTAAATGTAGAAAGTTACACAACCAAATATAATACAAACAACAAAAATTATGTCTTTCACACACAAATCTATACAACTGCAATATGAATCACTTTTGATAATATAATTTTAGTTCATTTAGTTTATTTGCATTTATATGCGTGAATGAGTGTAGAATGTTTGCTCGGCATCATCATTAAACAGTGAGATGAACTCGGAGTATATTTACATTTGAAATAGAATAGCGTGTGAGACCCGTGCGTGTGTGTGTGTGTGTGTGTGCGTGTGTGTGTGGCGTTCACTGTGGTTGTGTTTGTTTTGATGATCAGCCATTGTACAGCAGTATTCTGTAGAACGCCATAATAAACTAATTACACATACACATGCTGCCAACACTCCGCTCACTTGTCCAGAAATAACATCAGCTTCCTCACTGATACACTACATTACCACCCAAGAGCCCCAACACACACACACACAACACTGGATAACACGCATCTCAGCATAGATAGTTTAACATGAAGCTGGAGAAAGACTGTGTGTGTGTGTTGTACAGGAAGTGCTTTCCACGTTAATGAGGTCACACCTCATCATTAATCTAGTGTCAGATTCATCCTTTCAAACACACACACAGACACACACACAGTGATTGTATCTAAGTTCTGTAACCAGTTGAGATCATTGGAATTAAGTCTGATTATAATGATTACACAAAATTACTAATAAAAGCTGTAAATGTATTTGTGTGCGTGCAGTTTTTGTGTGTAAAGCCCCTTAAGGCATCACACTACCCATCCATCCACCCACACACACACACACACACACACACACAAACAAAGCAGTACTGCTAGAATTACATTAGAGAGAAACAGACCATTCACTTGACTGAGATTCATTTCAGTCTCATTCAGATAATTTCACATGATCACACACACACACACACACGCACAGAGGAAAACTTGAGTTGTTTATAGACCTGTGTTACATTTAATTACAACAACTACATCAGCTTTCATTGGCCATGTTGGAATTTAAAGACACACACACACAGTTAAAAGCTTGAATTACAGGGGAAAACGCTCAGTTATACACATGCTTCCTATTGATTGTGTGTGTGTGTGTGTGTGTGTGTGTGTGTAAGTGCCCCTCAGGACTGTATGTTTTTTTCTCTCTACACATTTGTTGTGTAGATAAACACACAATCAGCTGTGTTACATTCAAGCAATATACAGTTTATTCTGTTTCGCTGCTTCTCCTGCCTGACTCCAAGTTTCCGTTCCATATTTCATGTCTCGTCTTTGTGTAAAGCGAGACGAACCTCTGCTCTTTTCTACATGTGTGTGTTTGATTATACGACCTCATGGAAATTGCAAGAAAGACTCATAATGAATGCGGGATCATGAAATAATCCAACCTGAAGCACATGAACATCTGGGGCCTGATGAATAAAGTTAGTTAGACATAAATGTCCATTCACACGTCACTGAACATGTTAAAGGGGTAGTCTCCTAAAAATGAAAATTCTGTCATCATTTATTCACGCTCAAGTTGTTCCAAACCTTTATGACTTTCTTTCTTCTGTTGAACACAAAATAAGATATTTTACAAAATACTGCTAACCAAACAGCTGCTGGCTTGGTAGCCACTGACTTCCATAGAATTTGTCCCCATATAAGTCGAAGGCTACCAGAAACCCACATTCTGGGTTTGGTTACCCACATTATACAAAATATATTTTTCTCTATTTTTTTTGGTTACAATAGAAACCTGCCATTAAATAGTCTATTATGGGCTTTGTAAGCAAAATCATGAAACACAATAATTCATGAAACAGCAAAAATCTAACTTCAGTAATATCAAACAATTCATCAATTTCCCAGACATGCTAAATGTTATTTATTATTACATTGTACTAACTCAATAAAACTAATATCTATCTATCTATCTATCTAATATATAGGGGTGTAACAGTTTCATGCATACATTTATGTATATATATATATATGTGTGTGAGTGTGTTGGAAATATACTAATATATGCAGTTGTCATGCATTGTGATCTGGGATGCAGCTTCAGAGACAGAGAGTCTCATCTGATCCTGATTTGTAACGTTTTGGCGACTTCTGTATTAAAGCATGTTGAGACTGATTCTTACACAGCTGTTAACACACACACACACACACACACACACACACTCACTTAGTGACAAGTCCAGGTGGGTTTTATTGCTCCGCGGTCCACTTGTTGAACTAATAGGGTATTACTGTGTGTGTGTGTGTGTGTGCTCTATTACAGCTAGTTTTATAGTGTGTGTGGAACTGACTTTAATCGCTAACAGACATTTCCCATAAAACCCAGTTTCTTTCTTTCTTCTGCTACTTTTCCTCTCTCTCTCTCTGTTCTCAGGCCCGGCCCTCATTATAAGGTCATAGGCTGAGCCGCTCGTCAATCACACACTCATTAGTGCGGTTTAATGACGCTGTGACCCGCCCACCTGCCTCCGGGGCTCCAGCAGGGGAAGTGCATGGGCCGCGGGGCAAACGCCTGTATTGTTTCTCTGAGAGTCAATGGATGTGCAGCGACTGTGTGAATGAAGGTACCAGTGAAACATTCACACACAACAGGGTTATTATCCTCAAATAAAACTATTCGAAACATTTTTGTTAGCTGAAACAAATCTGAAATACTATAACACTGTATATGAAGTGTAGATGAAAATGTAGAATAAGCGAAAATTAGAAATGTTGCCTTACTAAAACTGAACTAAAAGTAAACCCAAAATAAAAATAAATTAAACCTAAATAGTAATATAAAAAAACTAATCAAAATGACAAAAGCTAAAAGACTGAAAAAAAAGCAATTTAAATGAAAATATATTAATAATAAACAGAAAATATAAATATATTAATATTTATAATAATATAAATAGTAATATAAAAACAAAAAGTGCATAAAATTACAAAAATTTAACAAATTTTAAAATGAAAATATGCTACTAATAAGCTGAAAATATAAAGTAAAATGTATAGTATTATTAAGAGTAATATTTAAAAAAATCATAAAAATTACAAAAGCACCTAAAATGAATAAAAATTAAACAAAAAAAGTAAAATAAAATATTATTAATAATAAACTGAAAA
>NW_015642562.1:882409-885762 GCF_001515625.1 Sinocyclocheilus rhinocerous
AGATATTGAGTGAGGTTTTTTTTATGCCATGTATAGGAGTATGCAAGTAGGTATTCCTGCTATAATCAACAGAACAGTGCCAGTTATGACATGCCTTCAGCTGACAGTCACTGTTTTGTCTCTTTGTAATGTTATTGTAGCAAATAAAATACATTTACTTGCAAATATAATATGTGTATGTTGTTTTTTTGTTTGTTTATTTATTTATGAATTAATTAATGAATTTGTTTATGAATGGATGAATTCATGAATTAATGAATAAATGTATTTACTTTTTTACTTAGCTAATTATTTATGTATTTATTGATTTATTTTATTTACGAATAAATGTATTTATGCATTTATTTATTTATTCATTTTACTTGTGAATTAATTAATTTGTTTATTTATTTATTTGTTTGAGCATTTAGTTATTTGATAATGCATGAATTTATTAATGAATGCATAATTGTTTTTCATTTATTCATGAGTAAATGAATGAATTTATGTATTTGTTTTAGTTAATGAATTATCTAATAAATTAATATATTTTAGTTTGTTATTTACTTACAATAGATAGTGGTCAGTACATAAAAAATACAAAATAGTGAAATTGTGCTACTCACATGAACTGTGCAACACACTCAACTCACTATTGATACCAACAGAGTTTGGCGAACATGAATATTGTGCAAAATAGTCCATTTTTAAATATATATAAATAAAGCAAAAATATATATAGCCAACATTTATTTCAGCGTGTGTGTTATGCTGAGAGTCTTGCGGTACAGTAATTCTGACTGTGGTTCTGTGGCTACAATGAGCCGTAAGACCTTTGACCTCCAGACTTAATGCATTCAACGTCTGTTTCACTGCTCAACATCAGGACTGAGGAAGAATGTGTGTTTGTGTGTGTGTGTGTGTGTGTGTGTGTGTGTGTGTGGGAGAGACAGTAACTCTGTTCTTAGCTAGTGAGTCATCTACATAGACAGCATCCTTCTGAACACAAACACATCCTTAGAAGAGACTGATTTGAAGTGTTTTACATAGGCCATATAAAATGAGTATTTTTTAAATTTGATTGAACAAATGGTGTTTTAGTATTATATATGTATATAGTGTTAAAGTTATTATTAATATTTTTTAAATTAGCTTTTAGTTTTAAAATTTTGACTTAATTTTAGTTAATTTTTTTATTTATCTGTGTATGAATTTAGGTAATTTTTATTGTTTTTTTTATTTGTAAAACTACTATTTGTGTATTAATTTTTGACATTTTTATTTTCTTATTTTTAAAATTTTATTATTATAAATATTATTTTAGTTATATTTCAGTGCATTAGTATTTTCATAGTAAATGTTTGTTTAATTTGTCTTCATTTTGTTTTGTACTCCAGTTATTAATTATATCTTTTAATATTACTATTAATATTATTATAAATATTACTATTTTTATATTTTCAGTGTGTTGTTAGTATATTGTGATTTTAAATTTAATAAAATTGTTAGTAATATGTACTTTTGTTATTTTTAATTATTACTATTAATATTATTATAAATATTACTATATATTTTCAGTGTAATGTTAGTATGTATGCTTATATTTATATAAACTAAAAAAGTCTGAAACTTTTGAAAAAATGAAAATTAAAAATGACAAAAGCAAATAAAATGACTAAAAAAGAAACTATTGCTTAAACTCTGAACTAATTTTTATCAATACCTGTCATATTGAACGACACAAGTATATATTTATAAACAGAATTTCCTCGAATTGCATGATTTTTTTTAATGTAGAAATGCATTCAGGCATTCACCATGCAGGATGTAAACAATTCCACCTTAGAATGTTTCCAAAATAAGGTGTCTTAGTAGGCAGCACAATTATAAGCATATATAATTATGCTGCCTACCTTTGAGAAGGTCAGGACCGCACCTATGATGCCTTAAAATGCTGTCTAGATAGGCGGCGTGTGGGTTCAAACAGAGCTAGTGTGTGTGTGTGCATGCATATATGTATAAATGGGTGTATTCAGGTTCATATATCAGTTTTTTTTCTTGTTTCAGGGAAATAGGGAGTGACTGGAGGAATTTTGAGATGGAACAGATAACCCATAATTCATGAGGATAACTTAACTGGACCTGTTTCCTGTCTGGAGCCGCGAACAGCTCTATATCCAGCGGATCCGGACCGATCTGAGCAGAGCTGAGAGTTTGGAGCTGGTTTGTTAACTCACGTGAGAAATGTAAAGAACAACTACAAACACAGACTTTTCAAACTAGTTTCTCAACCAGTTAAGATACAGATATTTTCTAACACAAAGCCTTCACACAAACCTGCTGGCATTATGTTTTTGGCTGATTTTGTTAGTCTTATAGATATTTTTGACATTCAAAATGATTTTTTTTTAGCAAAGTGGTTAACGGTTTAAGACTTTTCCCCAGTTTAACACTGCATGTAAATATCTTTACTACTGTTCATATGTCTTGTGTTTGATATCAAAACTGTAGGATGCAACGAAACCCAACAATTTCAAAATGTAAGCACGTTTTCTTGTGTTATGGGTTTTTATAATGAGCGGGTTTTTGATAGTTATCAGTGTTTTGTTGTATGTAAACACACTCGACACGCACTGACAGCAGCTTGACGCTACAGTTGCTAACATGTTCGGAGTGATTATTATTGGGTCGTTGCTAAAGGGGGAGGTTGTTGCTAGGCAGTTGCTTAAGTATTCAGAATGGTTTCTAGTATGGTTAACTGAAATAAAATATAATATCAAAAACTTAAACTTGCATTTTAGCTAGTTGCCAAGGCAATGTTTCTCAATTTTATTTAACTTGATGTACTAAAATAACTAAAACTGAAATAAAAATGACTATATCCTCCTGACTACCAGCTATGGAGTTTTGTCCACTGTAGAGGACATTATGTTTTAGCGATTTCTCTGAGACGTTACATGTCACAGTTTTAAGTCTGGATGTCCTGTACAGAGCACATTCAGGGCTTTTCAGATACCAAATGATTGGATGTTTGACCGTGACCACTCCCTCTCTTTGGTCTTTAAAAACGGCTGACATTCATTTAGTGATCAAGTGTAACACCTTATGGAAATATGATAATATTTTGTAATTAACATTTCAATCTGACTAATTGTCAAAATGTTTGTCATAAATCAACATCTCAGGAAAATGTTATGGGGTTTCAAATCAAAATATGACCTTCTGTTATGAAACAGGACATCAGTTTCATACATGTCCACTGTAGAGGACACCAGGACTTAAAGGATGTTTATTACACATTTTGGGAGACACAACAAATGAATCGGGAAAGAAAATATATTTCAATATTCCTATGAAATATTATATATTATTAT
>NW_015642562.1:885968-896737 GCF_001515625.1 Sinocyclocheilus rhinocerous
ATTGCACTTATTTGTTCATTCTATGTTGCCCCAAAAACACATTAATATGCAAATTAGATACAGTTTATAGATATATTGTATATAATGGAAAAACTTGTTTATGGCCATTTTACACACATTTTGCATTAAAATTTTTTTTTTTTTTTAAATATATTTCATAACATAGTTGAGAATCATCTTTATATAAAGTTTGGTATAAAAAAATGAAAATTGATTTCTGATTAAAACAAAAATCCCACTGTTTTTGCCTTTTCATGTCTATTCATGTCTTTTTATTTTTTAAAAAACAGAACTTTTTAAAGTCCCGATGTCCTCTACAGAGGACATGGTATAACATATGAATAACATATCATTTTTCAAAAATGATATTTTTCAACATTTTTCTTATGCTCTAAACAATGTAATGACATGACAAAATACTAAATTCACAAAACTGTTTTTTCCTGGTAGTCAGGAGGATATAGACATATCTTTAAAAGAACAAAAACTAATAAAAATAAAGGGGAAAAACAACAAAATTACTAAAACTAAAACTTAAAATAAAAAATATAACAATAAAAACCAATTCAAAATATGAATAAAAACTATAATGATAGTAAAATAACTGGTTTCTAGTTGCTATGGTGGAGGTTTGTGTGTTTTTGAGTTACTTGATACCAGTGTTATTGTAGTATTATTTATATACTATTGTAGTATTTATTCATATTTTAAATTAGCTGTTATTTTTATATTTTCAGTTTTATGTTAGTTTTAGTACCTTTATGTGCTTTTGTCCTTTTTTATATTTCTATTTATCTTTAATTTGATAAATTTCAGTTTTAGTTACCAAAGCAACATTTCTTATTTTCATTTTTGTATAATTTTTGTATTCATCTAATATTTATATGTTATTTTATATTTTAGATTACAAATATTTTATTTTGTTTTATTTTATTTTCACACACTGAAAATATTTTTTAATAGTTCTAGTTTTAGTTAACAATAACCAGATTTCCATCCAAGGATTTTTTGCGAAAAAATATTTAGCGCTTCAAAATATATATATATATAGCCCTTGAGCTGTTTCCATACATAATTTCACATATTGTGCAAATTACATAGGTTAGTAGCCTGTTCTTCATCCATTTGAAAATAAACTTTATTATATAGGGTATTATTTAGTTGTCTACATAAAATTATTTTTAACAAGTGTCATGATTTTTATTTTTTTGTACTTAGGCCTATAGACTATTTAGATACTTGAGCATCCAGCAATATTCATAAACAGGTGCAGTTGTATTCTTTTTTTTTCTGATTAACTTTTATTAGACTGTTTTGGAAATAGGAATGTTCATTTCGGTTATTTTAGTTCTCCTAACCGACAACCGACGGTCGTTAAGCCATTATTAACCATTAACTGACAAGATTATGTTAAATTACAATTAAATTACGTGGCTGTGACCCATTAAAAATACCTACATTTGTTTTCCGGGGATTCATTTTATACACGCAAAAAGCAGCATAAACAACAGAAAGTGAGGATTCACATGGTCACATCACGCACCTGCAGCGCTTCTGCAAAGGAGAAAAACATAATAAAGCTATAAAAGAAATAAATAGGCTTATATGCGAAATATTTTCTAAATAATTAATAAATTAACAAAATGAAAGACAAAAAACTGTCGCAGCCTATATGCAGAATTTCGTTTCATTTTTGTGATGCGCTCTTGAGAAAGCGGCATCCTGTTTGTTTCCTTTATTTTACAAAAGCACAATATTTTATTTTTATTGTGAATGTAAATAAAATAAATATTTAAAATGGTTTCAAATAATGTCTTACTCTTATATGACCACAAAAGGAGTATTGTAAGTTGTTTCCACTTTTATAAAGGGGAAAAAAATCAAGTGATCGTGCCGGCGCCTCATGCACAAAATTTTGTAGGCCTACTTTTTGTACAAAATTTATAAATTTTAACTTGCAAAGTAAAGGAACACCAAATTAAGATATGTATGTTTGAAAGGTAACTCGTCTTTTTCTTACCATATATAAAATAATTTTAGATACAATGTAATAATCTGAATAGGCCTATGATTTAATGCGCTTTTGAACTACAGAGAAACTTTTTTTTTATCGTGAGCAACACCACGAACACGGATGCTGCCTATAGGCTAATTCTGTCATGTGACACCATATTTATTTGCGTTAAAGCCCCTTTTCTCGACAAAAAATAATTTCCCAACATTTTTTGTGACATCTGAACTATCGATAGGTTTTATGCGCTAAAGTTAAACGGAAAACGATTGTGTCGACACACGTGAAATTTTATCGATAAATGACATTTCCATCAGCTATATCGGTAAAAACTTTGAAGCTCTAAATATTTTCCCGCAAATAATCCTTGGATGGAAACCTGGCTACTTTTTTTTAGGGGTGACGTCATCACGCACACCATTTTATCGGTAAAAAGCAAGTTGGATGGAAACAGGCTGGAGACAGCAAATTTCGCAACGTTTTTTGTTACGCATATTCTTTTTGTCGATAACAAAACATCGCAAAAAACTGGATGGAAACTTGGCTAATAACAAAACAGGGTATGTTTAGAATAGCATACTAGCATACTATTTTTGCTCTCTTTGCAGTATGCACAGTAGTTGTTGTCTGTACCCATGTAATACTTGGATGTCCTACTACAATAATCAAAATGTGCATTATACTGCAAACCACACTGTATCCCACAATGCAATGCATTTGACTTGACCTTCCATTTCTAGTGTGATGAATGAACAAGTAATGAAATCAGCTGCCATTTCCTTCTTGACTAATTGATATTCCATCAACATTTCAGACATATTTATACAAAATTATTGTTTAAAATACAAAATAATATTTCTATGCGGCCCACTAAATTAAATACACTTCATACTCCATATACTGTGTCTCATACTATTTTTTTTAAATGATCAGCCAGTGTGGAGTGAATAGTGTGCAGTATGTAGTATGCAGTAAGCAGCACATGTGTGTCGTGTCACGTCGGGTCGCTCTGTTTTGGGGTGAATCCAACCTGGTCTAATTGAATCAGAGTTTTTGGCAGTGCTCTCCTCTCTCAAACTAGATCTAATTAATTCACTTAGTTAATTAACTCTCCTCAGCCTGAATCTAATTACGCCGTCCGTTCACAGACGAGTAGCTCTAAACAAACATGTTTTATTCCCTCATTTACTCTCCGTCTCTCTAGGAACAATTAGAGAAGGAGAGCTTTGTGTTGGTTCTGCTCTTTCTCTCCGTGTCTTTGTGTCTGGTCAGTGTACGCAGTGGAATCTACAGCGCACATGCTCAGGTTTGCTCGGGTTAATGTTTTCTCCTGAACTTATCTTCTCTGTCTGACCCATTTCCTCTGGCTAATCACTTTTGGGAAAGAATCCCAAAGTCTCTCTCTCTCTATCTGTCCGTATCTCTCTGCTCCTTCTCCTCTCTTTCCTTCTTCATGGTTTATGGAACTTTGAGTTTTTTCAGTCTTGTTCTTGGAAGTTTTTAACCCTATAAAGCGTGCTGTGTTGTATTTGATACACAAGCCTCTAAATGATCAAAAACCTGTCGCACTCACTCTACTCCATGCTTTCTGTCATCTGACTGATCCTTTTTTATCATGTAAAAGCTCTTTCAGTGTAATTGTAGAAACGTCCAGCTTCAGCTGCTGCTTCACGTGTCTTTCTGCTGTCAAATCTTGACTTGATTCTCCATCAATCATGTTTTAGAGTCTCAAATCTGATCTTCAGGATCTTTTGAGGAGCGTTTGTATCCAGAAGCTTTACTTTCACTGTTCCTCAGCGGAGGAATGATCTTCACAAGCCTCCAGAACATCTCACATCTTCTGTGAGCCTTTATTTCTTCAGCTCTCAATCAGCATTGGATTGCATCGCATTATATATATATTCAAATAAATATCAGAATCTGCACCAAATTGCATATTTTCGGTCAGTTTGAGTCTCTAATTAGGACATATTCTCCCTATATTAGACTATATGAGCCATAAAAGCCCGATGTATTAAATATGATACTCAAAAAAAAAACACATATGCAGACTTTTTTTTAAAGGTTTAATAAACTGTTCAATTAAAAAAATAATTATTTCCCTTTATAGCTTAATTTGCAATATTTGCAATAAAAAATTTCCTGCTATATTCTCAGTGTAGTTTAAAGGGGTCATATGATGCTTTTCATTATTTTGTGTATTTGGTGTAACAGAATATGTTGACATGCTTTAATGTTCAAAAAACACAAAAAACATCAAATACTGTACATTATTGTAGGTCCTCTATCGCATCATATGACCCCTTTAAAGGAAGTAATTGAAAAGTCATGATTTACTCACCCTTATGTCATGTTAATGCTAGTTTAATACTTCATGTTAGACTTAGAGAACAAACCCTGACATGATTATTTGAGGAACATCAACCCAGCTAACAAGGAACATTCTCAGAACTTTAGCTAACGTTCAGGCAAGGTTCTCTCAAACTTATGAACAAACATTCTTCCACAAACATTAATAGAATGTTTGTTCAGAGTTATCTGGTATTTGAAAATGTTCCTAAAATGTTAGTACAATGCATAGTTCATGGAATGTTTTATGGAACGTTCATCGTTTTTTTAAATGTTAATTGTTTTAGAACATTCAGAGAAGATACAAAAGTAACATTTGTTTTATGTTTGGAAAACTATAAAATGGAATGTTCACTTAACATTTGCATAAACTTTAAAAAGACAAAGGACATTTTAAATGCTCAGAGAACATTCAGAAATAACTTTTCATAACTTAATGGGAACGTTAGCAAAACGTTCTTAGAACACATTTTTGTTAGCTGGCAATACATATAATGTTTTGTCTTGTAAAAAGTAAAAAAAGTCAGCTTCAAATTATGCCGTCCACTTTTAGTCCTTAAATTTGTGACATATTGTGTAACAGGACACACTGTATAATGACTATCTGAACGGTGTTTCTTGTAAAAACATGCGTGGCCTTTGACCCTGCGTGTGTTTTGATAGTGGTCATTCCTGATGTTTTCATCACGCTGCTCTGTTTTAAATCTTTCTGATGGCTCACACACACACACACACACACACAGGTTTGTTTTTGTGAAAAGTGGGGACATCCCATAGGCATAATGGTTTTTATACTGTACAGACCGTATATTCTATTGCCCTACACCAACCCTACCCCTAAACCTACCCCTCACAGGAAACTTTGTGCTATTTCAGATTTTCAATACACTCCATTCTGTGTGATTTATAAGCGTTTTGAAAAGTGGGGACATGGGGTAATGTCCTGAAAAGTCACCTTCTCCTTGTAATACCTATGTCATACCTTTGTCATTATACAAATTGATGTCCTCATTTGTCACAAAAACGCACACACACACACACACACACACATTGTGTCTCCATCTTTCTGTGAGTCACTGGGCTGATGGTTTGTTGCTGTTTGGATACAGACTCCTGCATGTGTGTTGAATGATTGACTGTGGCGCCTACAGGTCATGCTTTGTGTATATCACCACACACACACACACACACACACACACACACAAACACGTTTGCTCGAAGGTTTGTTTCTGTAAACACTGATTGTGGATAATGAAACTGTACATAAAGAGAACACATTTACACACTGTATTCAATATTTACAGATGCACACTTGCATGACCTATTCAAACACATAGCAAACTGTGCAGTCATCAAGTTAAACAGATTATTTGGCCACATATACACAGTTTCTACATCCTGTACAAAACTAGGGTGCTGCTAAGTTCCTGTGACAATCTGGTCTCCAGGAATGGTTCGGATCGGTGTTGTTTTATAGTGTAATTTATATACTATTGCAGCATTTTAATTTTAGTTGAATTCAAATTTTAGTAATTTTATTATGTGCTTTTGTCATTTATATTTTTCTAGGAATTTTAGAACTACTTAATTTAAGATTGTATTATTTCAGTTAGTTTTATTTTTTTTTTGTAATTTTTTAAGCTACAATTACAATTACGTTTTTTTAAAAAACCAATATTTGTATTTTATTTTAGAATGAACTGAGTTTCTCAGTACCAAATACTATTGTTGCTATACTACTATTATTTATATAAACTATTATTTATTGAACAATAATATTTAAACAACAGCCATTATAAAAGCAGTTCAGTCAATGCTGTGATAAAGCATTAAATTTATATAAAAATTATGAAACTTTGCCCTTAGCCAAAACATTTTTTTTTTATGTTAGCTGCATTTCAGTTACCGAAAAATGTGAATGTTGAGGTTTTTAATAGTTTTAGATAAGAATAACAACATTGATTTGTATTGAAGCTTATTTCTACCATGGAATACAAAGAAACTAAAGGTAATTGTGACTTTTTATCTAACAATTCAGACTTTATCTTACAATTCGTACTTGTCTGCGATAACTGAGATTTTATATCTCACAATTCTATTTTTTATTCAGTGAGAGAAAAAAAGCTTTAGATTCCTTTCATATAGGTCTTCTGTGTTTTATCATTCAGCAGCTGAAAATCATAAGTCTGTTTTTAATGAAAACAGTGTAATTTCTGGTGTTTGTTCAGACTCTGTCCATGTTTCAGCATGTTCTTGCTTCTGTTTTGATACACACACACACACAAACGCACGCACACACACACACACACTGAGTGAGAGAGACGCACACAGAAAAGGTCAGAGATACTTGACATTATGTTAAGCATGTCAGTCATCCTTCAGTCTCTCTCTCTCACACACACAGTCCAGCGGGAGCGCTGTGGAATCTGTCCCATAATGCACCATGGGAAACACAGAACTGAGATCTCTTGATTCTGCCACTGGAGAGACGCTCTTATTCCCTCTGTGTGTGTGTATTTGCAGAATCTTCTGGGTTGTCATTTTTCTGAGTATCTCATACATCAATGACAGAAAAGAGTTGAGCTCCGTCCAAAAAACTGGCCAGCAACCTTACACTGCCTTGTAAGATACCTCAATTTAGCCAAAATATTAGGTAGTATCACATTTATTCTTTGCAGAAAAAAAATATATATATAGTGCTTATTATATATAATATAATATAATTTTATTGTAATTTAAATATTTAACACCTATAACATTATAATTATTACTGTAATACTTGACATTTTTATATTAAATTACATATTAATTTATGCATATATGTATATTATGCAATACTGAAGTATGAATAAAATGAGTTTTTTAACGTCTGTGTTACATAGTATCTTATGCTTATTATTGCATTAAGTAATGCATTAGTTTAGCTACCTGATCAAATCAAACTTGGACTCCAATGAAAAGCAAATCAAAATCCCTTTGAGGCAAGTAAGTTCATCTGGCGGCCGCTCAAGCACAACCCCTATTTACTTGAACTGAAAAAAGATGGAAATCTCCAAACCTGTTTGTCATGATTAAGTTTCAGTATCACATTTCAAATCTGCAATAAAATCAACAACAACAGTATCATATATTTTGCTACTTTAGCTCAATTTAGACTATAACACTTTTTCTTTGAGCAGATCGGGCTAATGCATGTGTGTTTTAGAGTAAACACAGTATCAGATATTGGCTTTTGGAGGCCACTTTGACTGTTGCAGTTCCATTGATTTTCCTTCAAGAGGTTTGTCTCCTCTTCATTCTGACTGCAGCTGCTGCCTATGTGGTGTTCAGTCCTCTGTATAATATAATGCCTTTATTATTCATGTCTCTCTTTAATTTACAGTCTGTCTAGGGGTTCCTGTTTTTGTTCTGTTTACTGTGAGCAAAAGTCACAGTTTGTGTGTGTGTGTGCAGTATGAACAAGTGAGAACAGGAAGCATGTTCAACACAATTGCACAGATGACTGTTTTATGATGCTAGTGGATACACATATTCATACATACACGCACATATCAATCATTCAAATCCTAATGAGTCTCAAATTCTTTGACCTTTAACTTTCTCTCCACCCTTTTCCTCCCTTACTCCACTTCCTGTGACAGAAATAATCATTTCCTGTTTGGCACTGGCTGCTTAGGCTTCACTCATGTGGAGGTCAGGGATCTAGAACGGTCCAAAGCAATTAGTAAATCAATAAATAAATAGATCAAGAAAGTTAAATGTACAAACCTATTTTTGGTTTGGCAATTAGAAATATTTATTTTTATTCTGAGAAAAAAAATTGAAATGCAATACTAGTTGTGTTATTTAAAATATAAATATTAGATTAGAAAAAATTCAAATCGAAATATTAGATAACTAAAGGAATTAGAAAAGCTGCCTTGGCAAATGACAGAAATATTTATAAGTTGGAGCAATAAAATGATTAACTGGAAATAAAAAAAAAATGAACTAAAACTAATACTGAAATAAAAATAAAAGAATTCTAAATAATAATATAAAAACTATTAAATGACATAATCATTCAAAATGACTAGAAATGCAACTAAAATTGAAATAGAAATTATATAAAAATATAAAATAACCTGAAAATATAAAAATAAGAGGTAATTTAAAATAAAAAATATATAATACTTTATACAGTACATAAAACTAAAATAACGCTGATAAAATGTTTTAATAATAATTTTGTTTTAATGCAATTTTGCTAAATATTTTTTTTATTTAATTATTGCTTCATTTAATTATTTATTGCTTTTATTATTTGATTTAAACTACTTTAGCTCTTCTATATATAATTTTTTTTTAAATCCACAATTAGGCTATAATATTAAATCTGCTTGACATGATTATTTTAATCTGGATCTAGGCTGTTTCCCAATTCTCATACTTACACAAAAATGTCCGATCTGTCAAGGGGTTGTGGGTAATATCATCTGAGCATATTTTCAACATACTGCGATTTGGCATGACTTATCTGGCATGTTTTTCGGGATGCATTTGGGATGTAATGCTTTAGACTCGGAAGTGATGACAGTTCAGCTCATTCAGCTGAGAGCTCCTGCTAAACAATGAGAGAGGAATCAAATACTGCTCTAATCTGTCTAATCTCCACCATCACACACACACAGTCCAGTGTTGACCTGAATGAATGGATCACACACACACACACAGTCTCGAGACGTATCTAGAGACCAGAATATCACCCATAATGCATTGAAACATGTTCTTGCATGTAAAATCTGTAATATATATATATTGTTTTTTTAGCATGCATCATGTTCTCATTGTCAGCTGTCTGTCCTGTTAATCAACATGGTTCACTTTATTGAGCTCAAGTGTTTGTTAAGAACATAAGTGTAATATAATCTGTGTATGTGTATGAAATAAAACACCAGTTTGGATTTGATTGACAAAATAAACACAACACATCTCAGCATTTAATCGAAGACAAATTGGGCCCAGATGTAGCGGTAGAGTCACACAAACACGAACATGCTCCAATTCCCGCTTGCTCTCTGGAAGATCATGAGCTTTCTGTTGCCAGTAGCTCAAGAATAAAACCCTAAATATCATTTTCTCCAGTCGTCTTTATTGATCTGTGGGTTGGATGCTGTTGCAGCAGTGTGTGTTTTTGTGTAATTTGGTGGTCTAGATTAAGGATATAAAGTTTGTCATTGACTAGTCATGTGAAGCCTAACTGATTGCTGTCATATTTACACACACACACAGACACACACACACACACACACACACACAGACAGGTTTGTTTTTATGAATTGTGGGGACTCTCCATAGGCGTAATGTTTTTTTCTACTGTACAGACCGTATTTTCTATTGCCCTACACCAACCCTACCCCTAAACCTACCCCTCACAGGAAACTTTCTGCATTTTTAGATTTTCAAAAAAACGCATTCTGAATGATTTATAAGCCTTTTGAAATATGGGGACACTCAAAATGTCCTCATAAATCACCTTCTTGTTGTAATACCTATGTCATACCCATGTCATTATACAAATTTGTGTCCTCATAAATCACAAACACACACACACACACACGACTTCACAAAAACCTCTAAGTGTCTGTCTGAGATTTTTTCTATTAAATTAGCATTTTTATCAGGCTCTTATGTTTAGGTTCAGTAATTTCACTTTTATGGCAAAGACAAGGTTATAAATCAGTTTTTGAATTCCTTAGTTATTTTCAAAAATGTCCAATGTTGTTTTTATAGGAGCCTGTTAAAAATGGTCAAAACAATAAAAATAATACATAATTTAAAAAAGTATAATAAAAAACAACAACGACAACAAACTTTTTCTTGACCGTTTTCAAACTGTTGCCATGAAATCCTGCCTGATTCCTATCAGTGCAGGTAATGTTAGTGTGCATTAGTGAAGGAGTGCTAGAATCTCTCTCATTGTTGGGTCGATAGCAGCTGTTGGGCAGATCTGTATCGGTCCGTCTCTCTCTCTCTCTGTCTCTTGGGTCAGTCTGAGGTCAGTGTGCTGCCCACCTGTCAGCAGGTGCTGGGACACAATGACACTCCTGTCCCTGCACACACACACACACACACACACACACTGATGAACTTTTGCTCATGAGGTACGTTTGCACTGCCAGGCATGAAATCTATCAGCAAAACAGCACAAACCTACTGAACACAGTGAGCATTGATTAATCTATCTGTCTGTATCTCTCTCCTGTCCATCTGTGTGTTTTCTTTTCCCAGAGTGCATTGCTGGAATATGTGTGAGAGTGAACAGGAGATGAGGTCACAGGAAGTCAAGCCCTGGCTGCAATTGTGTGGAAAAAGGACACTTCCTGTCCGCTTCCCCAGTCTGTTATGTGGTAGGTCATTGTTATATATA
>NW_015642562.1:897513-905611 GCF_001515625.1 Sinocyclocheilus rhinocerous
CAAACAAACAAACAAAAAAAAATATATATATATATTTTTTTTTTTACATAGATTGATACCGTAAAGAATAGTGTCACCAAACAGAATTAAAAATGGTATAGTAAAATATAAAATAAAAAATGTAATGGATAATAAAATTATTAACATTTACTTAAAAATAAATAAAAAAATCAAATATAAATTAAATATTGCAATTTTTTTGACAGTTTTCCAAGTGTTTTTTTTTTTGACAAGCTGATGGAAGCTCAAACTAACATGTTTTGACAGCGCCACTAAGTCACAGTGTTTCATTTTTCAGCCTATGAATGGAGTATTAATCTGGAAAAATGTTTTTACAGTGAAAAATTACACAAATCGCCTCTCTTTCTTTTATTTGCTAGCTTTACACAAAAAACTCTTTCCAGGTTGAAAATTTACAACAAACACACAGTGAGCAGGGAGAAAGGAGTACTGAATAATCTGCTGTAATGTTCACTTCTTTTCACACACACACACACACACACATACACTCGCTATCTGTGAGAAGCTCTCTGCAGGGAGAAATCCGACCCGGCATAAAAGCTTGGGAAAAATCCCCACAGCTACTAAATGGGTGATTAACATGACTTAGATGCCTGGATCTGTGTGTGTGAGTGATGTGTGATTGTGTGTGTGTGTGTCGTCTCTGTCTCGGTCTCTCTGTAGTGTATGATGACAGTGTGTGTCAGTGGTGTATTATTGTGGCTCCAGGTAAGTGAGATCTCATCTGACTGTGTGTGTGTGTGTGTGTGTGTGTGTGTCAGATTTGTGTTCACTCTGTCTTCTGATATCACACAGCAAACACCTGTAGCTCTGGTGGCATCTGAACCATCATCACATATTAAATCACACACTCACATTGATGTCTTCAGTAGATTCAGAGTAATAGAAATAGCTCCTTTGGGCATCCTTAGCACAATAGCCACTCAAAAGCTGACTAAATTTATAGGTAGGGAAATTATTCTGGTTTCTTAGACACTTAAAAGAATAGTTCACCCCAAAATGAAAATTTGCTGAAAATGTCCTCCAAGATGTAGATGAGTTTGTTTCTTCATCAGATTTGGAGAAATGTAGCATTGCATCAGTGTCTCAGCAATGGATGCTCTGCAGTGAATGGGTGCCGTCAGAATGAGAGTCCAAACAGCTGATAAAAACATCACAATAATCCACAAGTAATCCACACCACTCCAGTCCATCAGTTAATGTCTTGAGAAGCTGAAAGCGGTGTGTAAGAAACAAATCCATCATTAAGACGTTTTTAACTGTTGCTTCCAGCTAAATAATGAGTGCATGGGGTCAGTCTGTGGGTGAGGATAAAACTGTCTGTGTGGCCACTGTCCAGAGATTGAGACAGCACTGCTGATTGATCAATACTGTCTGCTGTCTGATTTCAAGAAACATTTTTTGATTTTATCACTGATGCAAGATCAATGTCTCAACTAACTATAATGTCTGAATGGATAGACAGACAAACTCTGACCTATCTATCTATCTATCTATCTATCTATCTATCTATCTGTCTGTCTGTCTGTCTGTCTGTCTATCTTTTTTATTTGTGTACAGATTTAAAACTATGAAAATGTTCATGATGCTTACAGTATGTATTGTGTTCTGCCTTCCTGTGTTTCTATTGGTGGTCTGTTTGCGCCTCAACCTGTCACTCTGGGTTAGTGTGTGTGTGTGGGGGGTGTGTTTGTGTGTCATGACCTCTCATTGTTTTCCTGTCATTCTTTCACTGGGTAGAGAGAGCTCAAGAGGTCAGAGGTCAGAAAGTCAAAGTGTGTGTGTGTGTGTGTGTGTGTGTGAGGAGCTGCACTGCTCTCAGACACTCTTCCGGCCTTTCCCACAGAATAACAAGAGTCAGTTTTTTGAAGAAAATATGAATGTGCAAAACTCTGTGCTACGATTTTGGAATGTTGTAGGCAATTCCCACGATGTTAGTATGTGGTTTCTATGGTGTTTTAGTGGTTGCTAGGTGTTTTTATTCCCTGTCTGACATGAAAAGAGTCCTGCAAACTCAAGTCTCTGTGATATTCTGGTCTATGTATATGGATATGTATCTGTGGGATTTTTAAACCAACTCAGTTCAACTGCACTGACACTATTGAATGAGAACAAAATTAAACTGAATTGAGCTAACATATTGTCTTCTGTAGAGCTGCTTTACAGCTGAAATTTTACTTGTTTTTGATTTATAATTGAAATTTGCAACGGCAATGCTGTTGAACTGAACTGAATCAACATTGAACTAAATTGAGCTGAATAATGACAGTTATCTTCCGTAGAACGTCTTTAGAGCTGAGCTGAACTTGTTTCCATTTCATAATTAAGGAACTTTGCAACACTTGAACTGAATCAGCTGAATCAACATTGACACTGGTTGAATTGAACTGAATAATAATTCTATTATCTTCTGTAGAACTGGTTATAGCTGAAATTAAACTCGTTTCTGATTTATAACTGATGAACTTGCAAAATCAGTGCTGTTATTGAACTGAATTGAATCAACATTGAACTGAATTGAGCTGAATTTTATGTAGAGCAGCTTTAGAGCTGAATAGAACTCGTTTCCATTTCATAATTGGACTTTGCAACACTGACACTTCTTGAACTAAATTACATCAATATTGAACTGAATTGAGCTGAATAATGACATGAACTTTGCAACATTGACACTGTTTTTGAACTAAATTGAATCAACTGAACTGAATTAAAATGGTCTTCTATAGAGCTGCTCTACAGCTGAATTGAACTTGTTTCCTTTTCATAATTGATGTCCTTTGCAACACTGACATTTAAATTGAATCAACTGAGTCAACATAGACACTTATTGAACTGAATAAAATCAGCAATGAATAGAATTGTGCTGATACATTTCTGTTTTAAAACTGACGAAATTTGCAACACTGACACTTGAATTGAATCTTATTGAACTGAACTGAATCAACTTTAAACCAAACTGAGCTAAATCATTTCGGTTTCATAACTCAAGAACTTTGCAACACTGACACTTGAATTTAATGAGTTGAATCAACATATTATTAAACTGAACTAAATCAACATTGAACTGAATTGAGCTGAACGGTGACAACACTGTTGTCTTCTGTTGAGCTGCTTTATAGCACTGTACAGATTTGCACGTCATTTCATGATGAAATTTGCTACATTAACATTGATATTTTCATGCTTATTACCGTGAAACTGCTTTGAAACAATCTGTAATGCATAAAGCACTATATAAATACATGTGACTTGACTTAGACTTGTTTAGGCACTTTTTGATGACCACGGCATCACCATCTGATACGATAACAGTACCATCATGCTCTTCATTGCATCAGTCCACGCATTATTTTCCACAACGCTTCTCTCTTTTTCTCCGCAGAAGTTTCCGTCAGCAGCGTAAAGAAATGAAAAGTGTGCTGGTTGCCGTGGCAGCTAATCTCTGTCCATCACTGTGGAAACACACAATGGGACGCATGACAGCTGGAGCTGTGTGTGTATGAGTGTGTGTGTGTGTGTGTGTGAGAGAGACAGAGAGGGAGAGCTTGTCTCTATTTGTAAAGCGTAATATCCGAGGGTCTCCTGGTGTCTGCTGGAAAAGAGTCATGCAGAGCGCAATCTGTGTGTCGGAGATGTCAAGGTGTGTGTGTGTAAAACACATCTAATCTCCTGAACTACCACCTCATCATTTAACATGATACTAACACACATCAAAGCGCTGCTGCGGGCCACACACTCTCAACCCTGCGTGTGTGTGTGGGATTATGCAATTACATTTCCCTTTCTTTTTCGCTCATTCCAGTGTGATGTCATCACCTTAAGTCTTTCTTTCATGTCTTGTCTTTCTCTCTCTGTCTGTCTGTCTGTAGGAGGGTAACAGTAGCTGCGGCGTCTGCTTCAGTCGTATCTGTTTGAGGTGGAATGGCTTTTTTGAGCCACATTTCATCATGTTACACTGGATTTCTTAAAGGTACAGCATATGGAATGAAATACTGTCATGTCACATGTGTAGAACACAAAAGAAGATGTTTAGCAGAATGTTCACACTGCTTTTTTTCATATAATGAAAGAGAATGAGGCTGTCAAGCTTCAAAAATGACACAAAACCACCATTAAAGTATCATAAAAGTTGTTAAATTGATGAAGAATCGAGCAAGTCACATTTCCCTTCTGGTGCATAAACATTTTCAAACAAAGTTGTATCACACCAGATTTGATGTTTTTGACAAAACGGCATTAGATTGAGAAATATAAAAAAATTCATTACTTGAAACAAAATAATAAAATAAACGTTAACTGAAATAAAATATAAATGTATTTTATTTCAGCTAGTTGCCAAATTTTAGTTTAGTTTAACTTGAATATAACTAAAACTAAATAAACTAAAAGTAATAAATACAAATTTATAAAAAATGTATAGACATATATGAAAATTTAGAAAAAAAGGACAAAAACACAAAAATAAAATCTAATTCAAAATATTATCCAAAACTATAATAGTATATCAATGATACTAAAATAGCTCTGGATAATTTTTATAGCACTTATTTATTATTCATAATCAAAAATATGATCTATACATTTATATTTGATTGTGGTATTTATTTATTTTTGGGTCAAGAAAGACTGAACATTACACACATTATGCACTATTGTTCAAACATTTTGGGACAGCAGTAAATTAATACTTTGATTTAGCAAGGACACATTCAATTGATTAAAAGTGACAGTAAAGACATTTAGAATGTTACAAAAGATTTCTATTTCAAATAAATGTTGTTCTTTTGAACTTTCTATTCATCAAAGTATCCTGTAAAATAAAATGCATCACGGTTTCCACAAAAATATAACTGTTTTCAACATTGATAATAATCAGAAATGTTTCTGGAGCAGCAAATCAGCATATTAGAATGATTTCTGAAGATCATGTGACACTGAAGACTGGAGTAATGATGCTGAAAATTCACCTTTGATCACAGGAATAAATTACATTTTAACAAATATTCACATAGAAAACAGTAACTGCAAATTGTAATAACATTTCACAATATTACTGTTTTTACTGTATTCTTGATTAAATAAATGCAGCCTTTTGGTGAGTAGAATAGACTTCTTAATGCTAGTATACAGTATAAAACATCTTAAAAACATATTTAAGCTAGTCAGATTTCAGACTATAGTGGATCACATGGAAACTCTGTCAGTGTTAAATTTCAACGACCCGCTGCTATTAAACCCCAGTCGTATTTCAGCTCCAGCCTCTGAGAGGATCTTTCCCCTGATTCTCTCTTGCACAGAAGTGACTCTGCTAACGGATGGTTCACGGTATTTCATAAAGCGAATTACGAAACTACAGTTTTCCTAAAGTTACTGTTCCACCTCATGCGATCCGCTGCCAGCATTCATCCCCTGCCTTCATTAAAGCGTTTTAGAGCCTCACACGGGACGGAGTTTGGGCCCAAAACAGCCCTCGGGGGGTTAAGCTACACACCAGTGGACGATGACATCATGTGAGGGCACACACACACCTCAGGCTATGTGTGTGTGTGTTTGTGTGTGTGTGTGTGTGTGTGTGTGCGTGTGTGTGTGTGTGTTTTCCGGCTATCTTGAGTTTCCTCAGCAGTGGAGCTCCAGGCCCCTGGCTGTCGTGACTCTGTGTATGTGTGTTTTCCTCGGCTGTCGTGCGCTCACAGAGCTGGAACATGTTTCTAGAGGAGCTTTTAACAAGCGATCACGTTTACCAACTGACTCACACTGACTAATGCAATACAACACCGCACACACACACATGCAGCAGAGTTAGTGGGGAGAGTCACGCTAATGGCTGAGAGTGTGTATTGTTTATGTTATTTAGAGATATACAAATATATTCAAAATGTTGGTAAGAATTTTAATCTTTTTGAAAAGTATTTTCTGCTCACTAAGGCTGCATTTATTTTATTTGATTAAATACAGTATAAAAAGTCAAATATTATTGCAATTTAAAATGACTGTTTTCTATGTGAATATATTGTAAAATGTAATTTATTTCTGTAATCAAATCTGTATTTTCAGCATCATTACTCCAGTCGTCCGTGTCACATGATCTTCAGAAATCATTCTAATATGCTGATTTGCTGCTCAAGAAACATTTCTGATTATCATCAATGTTGAAAACAGTTGTGCTGCCCAATATTTTTGTGGAAACTGTGATGTATTTTTTTTCAGGATTCACAGATGAACAGAATGGTCAAAAGAAGAGTGTTTAATTCAATTAAAATCTTTTGTAACATTATAAATGTCTTTACTGTGACTTTTGGTCTTTCAATTCTTTCCTTGATTTATAAAAGTATTAATTTATTTTTTTTAAATATTACTGACCCCAAACTTTTGAATGGTAATATAGTTTAAATATGAACAAAGGACTAGTTTGAATATGGCTGTACAGTAGTTTTGTGATTTGTTTAAATGAGTGCTGTTTATAGTATAGAGTTTGAAGTTTAATTTTCACTACACATTTTTGACTTTTTTCTCACAATTTTGAGTTCATATCTTGAAATTCAGACTTTTTCCCTCATAATTTAGAGTTTATATCTAGGAACTGTTTTATATAAACATTCTGCCTTTTTGTTTTCAGAATTACGAGACAAATTCACTCAAGAAAAAAGTCACAATTGTGAGATAAAAAGTCGGAGTTACCTTTTTTTAAAGGGGTCATATGATGCTTTTTTAAAGATCATTATTTTGTGTATTTGGTGTAACAGAATATGTTGACATGCTTTAATGTTCAAAAAACACATTATTTTTCAAATACTGTACATTATTGTAGGTCCTCTATGCCCCGCCTCTCTCAAACGCTTCGTTAAAATTGTACCTAATGTACCTAAAATTAAAAGTGCACACTGTACTGACTGAAACTTTCCTACAGAAAGGAGAAAACTTAATTACACACTTCAGTTACCGAACCACTCACACACACACACACACACACACACACTCCACTCACAAACCACCAGCCTCAAGATCTTATCTGATGCAACAGTACTTAACAAAACACTTAAGAGAAACTAGACACTGAGAGAGACAGAGTTAGAGAGAAAGAAAGAGTAGAAGGTAATGCCACGCTGCTGATATCATCCTCATCATCATCAGGTTTAAAACAATGCGCTGCGTGGAGGGAGAGCTCCGTCACTCTCACCTGCTCTGAAGGTGTGTCTGTCTGACAGCTGAAACCAGAGAGGCTTTTAAGGTTTCCGGTTACCGCGGTAACAAGCAGAAAAATAGAGTTCGACCTCGACTGCTTGCTTTTATCTCCTCAAAGCCGACTGAATGATAAGAGATGCGTGGATGATGGATGTTGAATTCAGTCGAGAGCAGTACAGTGGTGTCAGTCAGAAATCAACAAATAGAGGAAATACCGTAACTACTACAATTATTGTTACTGATTTAATGGGATAAGAAAAAACTGCAAAAATAACTGTTTGAAGGAGATCACATATTATTTAGTGTGATTTTACTGTAGTAACAACTGCAGCAGGTAATGTGCTGGCACCAGTGATGGTACTTTATAATTTCCTTATTCCTACAGCATGTATTTACATGGTTCTCCAAGGTATTTTAAAAGAATACAATGCTTTTACCTTTACAGATATCCTCAAAAAAAAATTCAAATTATAAAACTTGCGTTTTTCTGAACTGAACCATAATTTCAGCCAAATAAATACATATTTAAATAAAATATTTAAATAAAATTAATAAGAAAAGTAAATATTTGGTTACTATGGTAAATATTTGTGAGGGATCAGCTGATGTTGGTCAGTGATTAGTAAGACAAGTATCTGGGTTATTATAGTTAACTGAAACTAAGCCTAAACTATAAAAAAACTTTTGTTGAAATAATAAATAAAAGTTTAACTAAAAATATGAAAAAAACCCTTAAACCTATTTTATTTCAGTTAGTTGCCAATGCAACATTTCACATTTTCATTCAGTTTTAACATGATGTACTAAAATAATTATAAATAAAGCTGAAAAAAAAGGAAAAAATCCTAAATAGAAATATATAAAAAATGGCAAAACACACACACACACACACACA
>NW_015642562.1:905680-911300 GCF_001515625.1 Sinocyclocheilus rhinocerous
TGCATGGATGCTTGAGAGAGAGAGAGTGTGTGTGTGTGTGTGTGTGTGTGTGCATTTGCAGCTGTTTAGTTTGGCTTTGCTTCAGAGACATTAATCCTATTGCATCTTTCCTTCAGATGAGTGGCGGGAGAGTCAGATTTCTGTAGCCCTACTTACACACACACTCAATCATTTGCCATACATAAAAACGCATTCGTAAACATAAAATCACATACAATTACAAATGCACAAAACACAAGTTTACATATATGAACATATTTAGGTCACAGTTCACCCCAAAATACTAAAGAAATAAATATTACAAACGTGAAATTTTGAAATATTTTTTAAAAATGCCAAAATTTTGCTCCTAATAAATGCTTTATTTAAAAAAGAGAAAAAAAATACTATATATATAGCTATTTTTCTCTTTTTTTATTGACAGTTTATGTGAGATTCAGTCATATACTGACTAGTTGCATGTGTGCAGAAAGACATAAAATCAAGTTTAATGGCCTTGTGAAATGTTCTCTTGAAACTATAGATATAAGAGAGAATTTGCACTCAAGAAGCTTGAATGAAACACTTCTGAACATACCTTCTTTATGTCTAACAGGTTTGCAGACAAAAGCTTGTCCAAACCTAGTAAAATGCCTGCCTACATAACATTTACGGCATCATTTTTGCATCAGATGCGAAGGCTGTTCCAAAAGGTAGGCGGCATAATCATATTGCCCTCTAAGATCCCTTATTTTGACCAAATATAAGGCAGCATCACATGCATGCTTCACTGAGGAAAAGAGAATCCCATTGTATTTTGTTCAATACTAAAAACTATACGTAAAGCTGCAGTCCATAACTTTTTTTGGTTAAAAATGATCCGAAATCAATATTTGAGCAAGTACATAACCAGACAGTGTTCAAAACTATCGCCTTGCTTTAGCCTGATTCACAAGGGTTAGCTTATAATAATGTTTTCTAATTTGAGTGGTACTGGTAGGTTTTCGTGGTTAAAATAGCATCATTACGTCACGTCTGTAAACATAAAGAGGTTTCCCTGGCTAGTAGCTATATCGCATGTGAGGATCCTGCAGGTGGCGGATCGTTTATAGCCTTTTCTCAGAGCAGCGGGAATAATTAATTTGATCATTTTGATGGGGGATTGAAATCCAGAAAGGATTATGTGTTTATGAAACACATTTGACTTAAATTAAATTATATTCCAGTTTTAAATGTGCTTCTGTTTACAGATAGCCTATGTGGGATTACACAAGATTTGTATTTTAAAGAGAACCAGTTCTAAGGAAGAATAATTTGCTTTTTGGGTTAAAATAATTTATTTATCAGAGATTAGACTGTACAGAAATTGAAATCTACACGCTAATACACACATAGTCAGGCAACGCTGATGTTGTTAACATTAACAATTTGGGAAAAAAGTATACCAATAATAATGATTTGCACGGTTTGATGTGATATGAGCTAAGTGATCGTTAGAGTTAATCACCATTGGTAGCGCGATTTATTGTAATGCTTTTTTCCTCAGTTGGTCAGAACAAATGTAGCAGACTTGTTACTTGTTCAGATGTCAATATTCTGTGAAAATTCTTATTTGGGTTATATATTCCAAGACGTAGGCTAGAATCTGTGATTCCAAACTACAGTATCCACACCGGTGCGGTGACTGACTGCCACACATACTCCTCAAAACATTAGATTCATCCGCGCTGGAGCCGTGCCGGTGCACAACCCACGTAAAGATGACTATTCCGCAAATAACTGCAATTGCAGGTTTTCAAACAGAGATGGCGACAAAGAGGCAAAATCTACGGACTGCAGCTTTAAAGGTGCACTAAGCAATTTTTGAAAAACGCTTTTGACCACAGTGTCGGACCGAGTCCCAAAACACACTTGTAGCCAATCATCAGTAAAGGGGCGTGTCTTGTACTCATAGAGAGAAGAGAGCGCTCAATTTGAGTGCACAGACGGATATTAGCAGATCCACTATAGATAGAGAGAATTGGAAGATAAAAAAGAGGAACATATTGGAGTAACAAAACATTAAAAATAAGGGTTAATACCAGGCAAGATGTAGGTAGGACCCGCATAAATATCGGAGCAGCTTTCCAGCGGTGAAGAGAACTCAAGGAGTGGGAAGGGCTCAAATCGGACGCCGAGGTTTAGTTGTTTCTTTTTGATAGATGAGTAACGTTGATTTTGCATTGTTTCACACAACTTATCTGTGTTGGCTTTTGTTTGAAAATGCTTGTGTGTCATCTTCGCTTGTTGCCAGGGTTGTGTACGTACGTGTGGGGCAGAGATATCAAAATAGGGGCGAGGTCCTGTTGGGCTATGGGCATGTTTGTTTTGGTGCTTTCAAATATCAACATCGTTTGGCAAAAATTGCTTAGTGCACCTTTAAATTTAAAGGGGTCATATAATGCTTTTTTAAAGATCATTATTTTGTGTATTTGGTGTAACAGAATATGTTGACATGGTTTAATGTTCAAAAAACACATTATTTTTCAAATACTGTACATTATTGTAGGTCCTCTATGCCCCGCCTCTCTCAAACGCTTCGTTTTCTACAAAGTCCCTCCTTCCGACAAGCGCAGTCTGCTCTGATTGGCCAGCTGACCCAGTGCATTGTGATTGGCCGAACACCGCAAGCACTCGTCAGAAATGTAACGCCCCTTACCATAATCACTTTCAAATGTAATGAAGTTAAAGTAATAAGTTCCCAGAAAAAATAATACTCAAGTAAAGTACAGATACTCAACAAGTGTACTTAAGTACAATACTCAAGTAAATATACTTAGTTACTGTCCGCCTCTGCATATGACCCCTTTAAGATCAAATAGTTTAATATAATGAAAAAACAGACCATTTTCTGTGTATTCTGCCCATGTTTAATAGAATACTGCGTAATTGCTTTAGCAGCATGTAAATGTCAAACTCTGTTGTAATCAGTTGTGAGTGTAGAGCGTTTCAAATCATTGAGGATCCGTTTCATTTCGCTGTCAGACAGCAGAGCAGATCGGTGGGGTTTGAAACAGAGCCAGTGAGCGAGAGCAGGAGGTGATGTGAGGTAGTGACACAGGAGGAATGGAAGTAATTTGTGAGTCAATTGGCTGACTGATTTTTAAGCAGTTTGTGTGGAAAAGCACGCTGTCACACACACACTCTTTCACAGACTCGCCAACATCTCATTTGCTCTCGGAGAGAAAGAGAAAGAAAAACATGAGGTGTATTATTATTTTACCAGTCAGAAAACAATTTTCCACATGTTAGAATAATAGTGCAGTGATGAAAACTCTGAAATAACACAAATGGAAGTATGGGAGTGATGTAGTGAGCAAAACATGTGACACAAATGAAACTTCAAGAAACTTCATGACATGCATCCCGAGATGCTTTTAAACACATTTAAGTTTAGACACACATGCACAAATATTCATAAACACACATTTAGAGCCTCTAATTTCTGTCATGATGTGCATCATAAATGAGCTATAAATTGTCAAATGAACAAACTTCATGTCAGATTTATAAAGCTTTACATTAAAACGAATATGCACGAGTAAACAAAAGTCTCATTCAAACATGCGTACAGTACTACACACTGTACATTGTGTGTGTGTGTGTGTGTGTGTGTGTGTGTGTTTTATTGCCAGAAGAATTGCTCGGACCATCTCTCCAAGGAGACACACGGAATTCTCTCCTCTGCCAGATTCCCAGAAATACTGAACACACACACACACACACACTCACATAGAGAGAGTGAGATATATTCCCATTCCGGGTCTGTGCAGCATTCCGATTTCATATTTTATTCCAAGTGTGAAAAGCAAACAGAATCCGAGCACAAGTCACTTCAGTATCATTTCCTGAAATCCATTCTTTATTATTCTGACTGTGTCACAGACTGAAGGAATAACTCACCCTTAACCTGTGGACTGACTTGCTTCTGTGGAACACGAAAGAAGATGTTTAGCTGAATGTTCACGCTGCCGTCAAGCAAAAGCATTATGCACAAAGACTTAAGATTTGGAATGTTGTGTATTTTCCCAAAAATAATTTACATTTTTCTATCATCTAAAACCAGCTGCGACTCATTTTCCAGAGTGACTTAACATGAAGCATGCAAAACATGTGCCACCCTCAATACCACGACTGAGGTGAGACCCTTGAGCAAGGCACCAAACCCCCAACTGCTCCCCGGGCGCCACAGCAAAAATGTGTGTGTGTGTTCACTACTCACTGCTGTGTGTGTGCACTTGGATGGGTGAAATGCAGAGCACAAATTCTGAGTATGGGACACCATACTTGCCCACACGTCATGTCTTTTCCTTTCCTTTATTACTGAATGTAATAATAAAAATATATAATAAATTTTATATTATACAACTATGAAAATAATTGTAATTATCATGATATATTATGATAATTATGATAAATTATGATAATTGTGACTTTTTTTCATAATTATAACTCTGTCCTAATACATAATTATAATTAGCTATATCATAAATATGATTTTTTTTAAATCTCATAATTTCAACTTTTTTAAAATTTCGACAGTATTTTTTTAATTTACACCAAAGTGACTAATGTGGGTTTTTTATTTTACTCAAATATGTTTTTGTTTTTTTTCACAATTTTGAGAGAAATTTTGACCTGGTGCGACTTATTTAAAAAATGTGAAGTATTGTGCACAGCTCAATGAGCTTTTTTATACAGCTTTTTGTCGTTGTTTTGAGCTTATGCAGCTCTAGTCTCCTTCCACTTTCATTGTTTGAAAAACAGCAGCGTTAACTTATGTCTTTCAGTTTTCCACAGAAAAAGACAGTCATGTGGGTTTGGAACGAGTCGAGGGTGAGAAACCGTACATGGACAATACGCCCATAAACATAACCATGGTAAAGCCAGACTGAAGGTATTGAAACAGTACAAACACATTATGACAGCGCAGGAAATATTAAAGCTTGCAGACGGCCAAGAGTCCTGCACCAGAGGGGAAGGGCGGCCTTCGTTCTGTTCGTTTAGTCTGGAGGATCCTCAACATCGCTCCGGAGAGATTACTCAGTTTCAAATGTGAAATTCCTTGAGTGTGCGTTTGTGCGCGTAACGTCTCACACAATCCCGTTTGTGCTTCCTGTAGGGAAAAACGTCAGCTTTAATGTCCTGAAACCTGGAGACTTTATTGTCCCCAGGTGACTCTTTTTTTCTGTCCTTCTATCCATTTGTTTCTGTTCCTCTGTTCCAGAATGACTTTAACAGTCCAAGAGTTCAGAAGAATGATGTGTTTATGTGTTGTGTGTAGTTGTGTCATTTCAGCACGACCCTAACAAACACCAAACAAATCACGAGGGGACACACACACCATATTCATAGAACACATATTTGGCAGGACACCACTGGGACTCTTTGTGTTATAGATTATGTCCAGAAAGAAATACTAGTGTACTGCATACGCCTGCTGGAAAAACAGACTAAACCAGTCTAAGCTGGTTTGCTGGTCTTCCAGCCTGACAAAATATCATGGGGCCCCTATAAAAGTAGCCAACCAGGCCAGCTAACACCAGAAAACTACCTTTATTCTGCCTTCTATAGAATCTGTTGTTGTAGTATACATTTATAT
>NW_015642562.1:911386-925350 GCF_001515625.1 Sinocyclocheilus rhinocerous
TTTTTTTTTTTAAATGAATTTATATATAAACATTTTATATATTTTTATAAATATTAATAATTGTACTGTAATTTATGTTTTTAATATATGTTAAATATCTAAATTGTTACATTAAATTATAGAATTTATGTATTAAATGTAAGTTATACAATTTTATGTGTATGTGTATATATGAAGTTGAAATTGACAAAAAGTAATAATTATGAGGAAAGAAGTCATAATGAGATGAAAAGTCAGATATATGAAGTTGAAATTATGATAAAATTTATAAGTATGACAAAAAGTCATAATAATGGCATAAGAAGTTGTAATTATGACAAAAAGTTGAAATTATGAGATAAAAAGTCAGTTATATGTCATAATTATGACATAAAAAGTCAAAATTATGAGATAAAAAGTCAGAATTATGACATTGTTTTATGTCATAATTATGACTTTTTATCTCATAATTTCACATTTTGTCATACTTATGATTTACCAAAGCATGATTTTGTTTCTTATATAATTATTATAATTATGAGATTAGATGTCATAATTATGATATGAGAAGTCATAATTATGATATGAGAAGTCATAATTATGACATGAAAGTCAAAATTATAAGATAAAAGGTCATCATTATGACAAAAAGTCCAAATTATGAGATAAAAAGTGATAATAATGAGATAAGTCATAATCATGATGAAGGCAAGGTTATAACAATAAAAAAAAATTGTGACTTAAAAAGTCATAATTATAACATAAAAGTTAAATTATGAGATAAAAGGTCATAATTATGACAAAAAAGTCCAAATTATGAGATAAAATGTCATAAATGTGGGATAAAAACTCATAATAATGACAAAAAGTTATAATTATGAGATAGAAAGTCATAATTATGAGATGAAAAGTAAAAATTACGGAATAAATAGTCAGAATGATGATACTTTATGTCATATATGGGACTTTTTATCTCAGAATTTTGACTTTTATGTCTTTATTATTATTTGACAAAGCATGATTTTGTTTCTTATGCGGCAGAAATGGCCTGGCCCAGTTTCACGTATCTCTGTCCTTTACTGAGTGAAACACTTGGATGTTTTGACGTGTGTTGTTGTGCTCATATGCTGCTGCAGTGTTGTGTAGAGTTGGAATGATATATTTAGTGTAGAGTTGTGCATGAGTGTGTGGCTGTGGTCTGGTCTCCATCACTTCTCCCCTGATACAGTTACAAGGTCAGACATTCTCCCTTCCCATCAGCCCCGCGCTGCCCCGCGGAGGGGTAAAGAGAAGCCGCGGGAGCTGTTAGCATGTTACCAGGGCAATGAGAGCGCAAACAGGCATGGGAAGGTTTAGGTTTCTCTTGAGGGGAGCGCGTGACCCAAAATAACAAAATAAAACGCTGAACCCAGACCCTGGAGAGCCAGACGCTCCAGTCCAGACCCACAAATGATCCTGCGGTTCACGGTGACAGCGCCTCTGTTTTCTTTGCTTAATTAAAGACAATATGAAATTAAAGTTTATTTACACTCTTAATACATATTCCTGGTCTTTCAGCATACTGTAAGAACTTGTTCCACCTCTGAAGCAACTTTCCTTTTTAGCTGACATTACCAGTCTGCGTGGGCTGTTGGGTAATGTTAACCAATAGCCAGATAGTTATTTAGATATACTGTGTTAGCAAACACACATCTAGGTCAGGCTTCATGGTTTAAAATCAATTCCTGTGCTACTTTTTTTTTCCCTCATTGAATATCCCATTTCACTCTGAAATGTCATTTTAGAGAAGACATTCTTATTTAATAAATAATCGCTTTATAAATGTATTATATTAATATATAATTGCATTATAAATTTACTGTTAAATTAACACAATTAATTGGTTCAGACCTTTGAGTGGTTTTAGTATGAAGATTCTCACATATTAGGTCACCCACAGGAAAGTAAGATCACAAATTGGATTTCTATAATATCTCATTACGTGCACTGTGGATATTTATTTATCATAGAATAATTATGAAAATTAATCATTATAATGAAATACAATAATATAATTTTATATTGCATATTAATAGAATGTTATATTAATATAAAGTATTAAAATGTATATTAAAATGATGTATTATATATTAAAATATATTTGTATTAACATTATTTTTATTCTAAATTATTTAGATTCAAATTATAATCAAACAATTCAGATTATATATTTTTTGTAATTATCAAAATAATTTTAAATTAAAGAAAATAATTGAATAAAATAAATGGAATTATCATAAGTTGTTATATATTTTTAATATAGTTTATTATATGTATATATATAATTTTTTCATTTTTTATTTGTATGTAGCATACTTTTTATATAAAGAATTCATAATTAATTTTAAATTAAATAATGAAAAAGAAATATATTTTATATAAATTGTATTTATTATAAAATGATATAAATTATATATTATTTTATTTATAATAAAAAAATAATATACACGATGTCCTACTGTATAATGCACATTCTGGCAATATTTAAGTTATTTGGATTTTCTGCTGCATAAATTGTTTCAGTGTCCTTTGAATGTTTGAAGGATATGAAGATTTTTAAGAATGTCAAATGTCAGAGAGAGCAAATGTAACTTTAACTTTAGTCTCCTGCTATTTTTTCTCCTTTTCTCCCTGTAATCTCAAATGTGTCTCCTATAGAGGTTCAGAAGAGACTCAAAAAGGTCTCAGATCTTAACAGACTGTATGCCAACAACTGATTCATTTTTATCTAACTCCATTTTTCCCTAGACATTTTGGGGAAAAACACCTGAGCCAAATTTGATACTTAAATCCAGCCTATCCGAGACCTCAACTCTGAGCGCTTAAACCAGGCCAGAGCTAAAGAAGTGTGTCAGGTTTCTTAGTTACACAGATCTGTTTGTGTCTCCCGGATACGTACTCGTCTTTACCTTCACTTTTCCTCTGGATCGTGTGCCATGCGTCCCTGGCAGAGGCTTCAAAGCTAACGCTAATGCTATTACTAGCTCAGTTATGTGTACGTCTCAAAGTTAAAGAAAGCGCTGCAGTTCAGATATGGAGACCACGCTGAGTGAAACGTCTCAGTTATGCTCGGCGGCGTCTCAAGTTAACCGTCCGAGTTTAACGTGCGTTCTCAAGGGAAAGGTCGAGTCTTAAGCACGTCTATTAATACACACACATTTAAAGACGGTCACACATGCACAACGATGAGACCCAGAGAGAGGACAGCTGTTAGCTTTAGCTGCTGATCTCAGACCCTTATCATGACACCGAATACACACATATTTCTTAGTGTTTTTCAAGCTGTTGTTGACACCAAGTCTTCCTTTGGCCAGAATAAAATGGATTTGTTGGGCAATTTCTTATTTTTGTGATCATTTTTTACACTTAGGTCACTTTTAGCACTAGTACAAAAAAGTGATGGGTGAATGAGGTGTGTTAGGTCAGTAATTGATGATTTATCTTGTATTCTGTCATTGTTGTGCTGCCGCAGAGGATGATGGGAAATGTAGTTTTGTCCCTGAGACCTGCGTTATCATTATCACTATCCTTCATCAACAGTAATTTGGATAAAGCTAAGTTGTACAATCTATATTCACAATTGAAACGGAATATATCAAACTAAATATACAAAAGAAAATACTAGAAATAAAATGGAAGGATTCATTTCATTGTGATTGACAGGAAAGAATGAACAAGCACCTCCCACACTGTAATAAAAAAAAAAAGTTTGAACTTGTAAATTAAATAAAAATAAATAAAATTAAGATTATTGCAGTATGTTTTACATGCACTTTAGAGATTTATTTGGAGTGTTGTTTAAAAGTAAATCCTACGCCATTTTTATTTTTGGTGCATTTTAAAAGTCCACATAAAGTCTAACTAATCTAATCTAGCTTTTGTAATGCACATACAGGTATATGTTGATTCTGTGAACTATTTATCATGTTATTCCAAATATAAACAATGTTTGTATCCATAATCCAAAGTCTTTTCTGCTCACCAAAGCTGCATTTATTTGATTAAAAATACAGTAAAAACTGTAAAATTATGAAATATTATTACAATTAAAAATAACTGTTTTCTATGTGAATATATTGTAAAATGTAATTTATTTCTGTGATCAAAGCTGAATTTTCAGCATCATTACTCCAGTCTTCAGTGTCACATGATCTTCAGAAAACATTCTATTCTGATTTGCTGCTCAAGAAACATTTCTGATTATTATCAGTGTTGAAACAGCTGTGCTGCTTCATACTTTTGTGGAAACTGTGATACGTTTCATTTTTCATGATTCACATTTATTTGAAATAGAAATCTTTTATAACATTATAAATGTCTTTACTGTGACTTCTAATCAATTTAATGCATTCTCGATGAATATAAATATTCATTTAAAATTAAAATAAATAAAAATATGCAAGCAAAATGGATACAACCACTGTATGTTAGTGTTTAATCACTGATGTTACTTGACCTCGATGCTCTGACGCTTGTGTGTGCGCAAATGGTTTCTGGGTACGTGTGTGAAGGTGTGTGAAGGGTTAAATTCCTCCAGCGTCTCCCGGGTCTGGCGTGAACGTCCTGTTTAATGTAAACACTGAAAGAACACACGGACGACAGCGTGATTAATGAAGGGGGAGGGAGAGGGAAAAATGTGATGTGTAACAGAGCGGCAGGAGAGCGATGATACACAGTGAATTACAGCGTGTGTGTGGGTTTATTTAAACATTAAACTCTATGAAACACACGCAGCTCTGATCTCAGCCAGATATCGCAAACACACGGCTGATCTCTCACACACTCAAACACACACCGACATCCGTCACTCACAGACGGAGAGAGCTTGTCGTGTTTAGCCTGGCTGAGAATCAGACACGTTCATCTGGCTTGATTGATCCAAACATGCTTAAATGCTGAGAAAATATAAAAATATGTCGGAAAACTGCGCGGCAGGTAAAAGCTGCGTTTGGTGGAACTTTATGAGGGGTTTTGTGGAGGCATTTATAGTGTTACAGAAATATGAAACAAGCTGTAAACACTCATTACCAGAGAGACTATACAAACTAACAAAGAGCACACTGTTCTCTGCTCTTCACTTTTGGATTCGCAACAACTTTTTGCTGTCCATTACCACAGACAGATTGCTTTGTAAAAAGAGACATAAATTGCATTTACGTTAAAGGAACAATTTACCCCAAAATGAAACTTTGCTGAAAATGTGCTCACTTTCAGGCTATCCGAGATGCAAATGCGTTTGTCTCTTCATCAGATTTGGAGAAATGTAGCATTGCATCAGTGTCTCAGCAATGAATGCTCTGCAGTGAATGGGTGCCGTCAGAATGAGAGTCCAAACAGCTGATAAAAACATCACAATAATCCACACCACGCCAGTCCATCAGTTAATGTCTTGAGAGTGTGTTTGTAAGAAACAAGTCCATCATTAAGACGTTTTTAACTTTAAACCATCGCTTCCAGCTAAAATGTGAGTCCATAATAATGCTTTCTCCAGTGAAAAAGTCCATCAAAATCCACTCACATATTTGTTTCGAGCTGTTTTGGACTGTTTTGGCTTGTAAACGGTGCTTGATCTGTGCAGATTTCTCTCCTGATTCAAACCAGACCACCTTTTCACTGGAGGAAGCGTTACTATGGATTTTGGACGTTAAAAACGTCTTAATGATAGATTCGTTTCTTATAAACGCAGCTTTTGTCTTCTCCAGATGTTAACTGATGGACTGGAGTGCTGTGGATTACTTGTGGATTATTGTGATGTTTTTATCAGCTGTTTGGACTCTCATTCTGACGGCACCCATTCACTGCAGAGCATCCATTGCTGAGACACTGATGCAATGCTGCATTTCTCCAAACCTGAAGAAGAAACAAACTCAACTGCATCTTGGATGGCCTGAGGGTGAATACAATTTTTATCAATTTCTTACCCCATTGACTTTCATTGTAAGTATTTAACTGTAAACACAATATTTTCTTAGTTTTACAAACTGAAAATAGCACTTTTCTTCAATGAGATTTCAGTTTTATTCAATTTAATCCTGATTTACAGCCTTGATTATGTTTGTGTAGTACTTTTAACCTGTTTGGTTCTGTCTCGTTATTTTGAATCAGCTTTTATTTTATATTTTCAGTTTTCATTTTCATTTTAGTTTTACATGCTTTTGTGATTTATATTATTATTTTCCATTTTTACCTTTAGTTGAATTGTTATAGTTTTTGTAATTTTAGTAGTTGCCAAGGCAATATTTCAAATTTTTCATTCAAGTTTTGTTAAGTTTAACTTTTTCATCTAATATATATGTTTTATTGCCAGCCTTATTTCAATGAATGAAAAAAGTTTTAGTTAACAAGAAACACTCAGGTTGAGATCAGTATGATCAGTAGCTACATATGGTGAGTATTGCCATCCAAACAGCCATTTACAGTAATGCAACAGCGCCACCTGCTGCTACTCTAATGACTCTCTGTTCAGTCCAACAACAGTTTCCATTGTTTGGCAGCGCCACTTCAGTTTTTTTATTTTTGCTTATATGTTTTCCACCAAATTAGAATTGCTTTTAACTGTTATGCATCTATTTTAGTGAACTGAATACATATTTATAAGCATCTCTTTTCAATTCTAAAGGTATTTTTTATACGTTAGGTCATTGTGTTCTAACAAAAAAAGTACCAAAAACTACTGTGGTAATGCCATCTTTTGTTTTAGACATGATACAATGGCAATTCCATGTTTTTTGGACATGTACAATACCACAGCAGAACCAGAGTATTCCTAGAAGTATAATTAAATGATGCATGAATCTGGTAATAATTCAGTACCATATATATGTACATACATCTGATACCATTACAGCACTTTTTTCTCAAGCTATTTTGTCTGGACAATTATTAGCTGCATGTTCTCTCATTGAGTGCACTTAACAGTGAGTCTTATTCCTGGAAACACATTTCTGAAGTGGGTTGAGGTTGTTAGTTGACTGTACGTTAGCTGTGGTTGCGGTTGTGTGTGTGTGTGTGTGTGTGTGTTTTGGAGTGTGTTCAATACCCCTGTGGCCACTAACTCAGAGGAACTGTAACGTTTCATCACTAACACGGCTGACATTTCCCCCATCTCTCTCTCTCTCTCTACCGCGGTAAAAACTCCCAGACTTTCAGCCAACTCCTCCGCCGCGCTTGTCCGGATCCATGGAATGTGTGGTGTTGAAAGTGTGTGTGTGTGTGTGTTTTCCCCGGTGGGGCGATTGTGCTTTATTTTACGTCCATTTGGCTCTTTCCTGGAGTCTTAATTCCTCTGCGCTCAGACTGGAGGTTATGAGCCCTGCAGCTGTGCAGAAACACACACACACACACACACACACACACACACACTGTTCAACATCCTCGCATTATTAGGGAGGGCTCGTCTGAAGTCAAATAAGACTGTTATACTGGTAATTACTGGCGCTCAACACACACACACACACACGCACGCACACACACACACACACACACAGTTTCCAGCATGCTGCAGCTGTTCTCTGGGTTTGTGTGTCTCGAAGGTATTTTCCCATATTACAATAAGCCCATTAATGCAGCTTTCCCCCTCCATCTCTGTCTCACTCTCTCCTTCAGTGCCGTCTCGGTCTCACATCTGTGCTGTTTTGATTTCTCCCCGTCTCTCTGACTGTGAAGTATTACAGGACTGTCAGAGCACTGGAGCGCTCGAGTCTCATGTGGTGTTTGAGGGGATATGATGGTGGGATTGAGACCCTTACAACATGTTTAAGCAGAATTATTGTGCTTTTCTGCTACAGACGTCTCGGAGTCTCCTGTGATTGACAGGCAAACTATATCACAGAAACCATATTAGTATATTAATATTAAAATATAATATTTTTGAAAAATGATCAGAGGCTTCTGAATATTGTTGAATAGATATATAGATAGATACACAGACAGAGATAGATAGATAGATAGATAGATAGATAAAACAAACAGATGGATAGATAGATAGATAGATAGATAGATAGATAGATAAAACAAACAGATGGATAGATAGATAGATAGATAGATAGATAGAACGAGACAAATGATAGATAGATAGATCAGGGTCCTGCAAGAAAAAGACAAGACCCGCAAATCCGTGGCCACAGAACAGAATATGAATGCAATGCACAAAGTCCCTCGTTAAGCGTTTTCCTCCTGTAGAAAAACATAAACACTTAATATGGCTTAATGTATTAAGATACATTAAGTGCAATTAAATGATCAAATTCTATATATAGGTATTATTTAATGTACTACAAGACAAGCAGATGGCCATGAACACAATGCGCAAACTTTCACTTGTCCTCCCATACAGCAAAACGCTTAATGTGGCATAATAACGGATGATAAAGACAATTCAGTAGCCTATATGTCTTGTTGTTGACTCAAAGTATATACAGAACAGCAAATATGAACGTGCATTATGAAATGCATTAAGTGATTTTAAAAGGATCAACTCCAGTACAGGCAAGCAGACGAGCCCAGAACGCAATGCGTTAAATTGCACGTTAAAAATTTTCCTCCCATAGAAAATCATTATAAATAAAACAAGTAATTGTAGCTTAATGGACAAAGACAATTATATAAAAGAGCTGTAGACAGTTTATTCTATATGGAAAAACACTTAACGCGAAACTTTGCATGTTGCGTTTATTCTGGGCTCACCTGCTTGCCTGTACATATTAGTTATGTATATTAATAATGTAGAGGAGCATACTGAGTTTGGCCTTTTTAGTCCATTATGCCACATCATGCCACGTTTTGCGGTATGGGAGGAAAATACTATATACATATTCATTATATTAATAAACTGTATATTTAATTTGATATTTTAATAGCATCTTAATACATTAAGCCATGTTAAGTGTTTATGTTTTTCTACAGGAGGAAAACGCTTAGCGAGAGACTTTGCGCATGTGTTCATATTCTGCTGTTCTGTGGCCACGGATTTGCGGGTCTTGTCTTTTTCTTGCAGGACCCTGTATGTTATAGTACTAAATTAGTTTTAATCGTTTAATCACCACAGCTTCTTGTCTCCATTGGCAACACGCACGATTTGTGTCGATTGCAAGTGACGTCGCAGGTATCGGAGAGTGCAAGTGAAGATTGCAAGTGACAATATGAACGCAATGCACAAAGTCTCTCGTTAAGCGTTTTCCTCCTGTAGAAAAACATAAACACTTAATATGGCTTAATGTATTAAGATACATTAAGTGCAATTAAATGATCAAATTCTATATATAGGTATTATTTAATGTACTACAAGACAAGCAGATGGCCATGAACACAATGCGCAAACTTTCACTTGTCCTCCCATACAGCAAAACGCTTAATGTGGCATAATAACGGATGATAAAGACAATTCAGTAGCCTATATGTCTTGTTGTTATACAGAACAGCAAATATGAACGTGCATTATGAAATGCATTAAGCGATTTTAAAAGGATCAACTTATACACATATTTCCTCTTATTATAGAATTTGATTACAGAAAACATTTTGAACATGGTAATGGATTAAAACGTAAGTAACAGGCTGGATGTACATTAACCTTACATCTTAACACCTGTTTAAAAAAAAAAAAAAAACAGATCATTAGGGGGGTGACGAGAACAATATTAACTATTTGTTTATTGAACTGTTGTATAAAATCAATATCACATTTGTAATCATGCTGACTTTTGGAGAAAAAAACGGCACTCTTCGTGTGATATTAACTATATCAAATGATTTAAATATATATATATATTTTCTGCTCCATTTCTTAAATGTGATAATTCTAAATGCATTTTAATAGACTGATTCATGCAGTGAAAAAACGTACTCTAAATGCGCGCACCAATCTAACCTACTAGACTTCACCTAATGTATGCGCGCACTCTGTAGGTGTGTTTTTGTGTTTGCTTTTCGCGATATACTCATATCAAATCGCACATCGTTAAAGCAACAATTACGATATTATCGCAGACGATATATATCGCACACCCCTACGCGGTGGACGTTACCACAAAAGCCCAAATGACACCACACTTCAGCTTTATACACCGAAACAGGAACTGGGACAATTCTTTCATCCTCCATTACTAGCAGCGAACTATATTAACACTAACAATGCTAGTATTTCCTGCCACTGTTTAAGTTCAGAGATGAAGACTGCTATCTTGCGGTCGGGATATAAACTCAAAACGAAACAACTGCCGGTGAATCTTACGATTATTATTATTTTTTTTTTTTAAATATCGATATTCCGTTTTTGAGAATTGATACAGTATCGCCAAACAAAATATCGCGATACTCACGTGTTTCGGTATTTTCTAACACCCTTATTATAAAGCACCATAAAGTCAAAGTCCAAGTGTTCTGAAGCTGTTCCATAGTTTAATCTGAGGTACAGATGAATATTTAAGTCGTTCAATTCAAGTTGACGTAAACTCTTCTCTCGGCTGTCTGTCATCCTCCATTCAGCGTTCAAACTGTATGTCATGTTCGGTTACGACAGTCAAAACAATGAAACTCTCTCCAAGAGCGCACAATAACTGAGATTTAAAACTGTTAAAAGAAAAGGCTCAATAAACTATCGCACATATTTATTAAACTACGCATCAATATCTCTTTCCTTTGTGCTTTGAACTTCTCTATGCGGAGCGCTGTGCGTTGTGACTCCGTGTTGCTTCAAGCGCATAATTCTGCACACGGAATGCGCATAAGCGCTTTGTGCCGCTCTGGATTGGAGCTTTTCGTATTATAATAATAATTTTGCGCAATTAAAGATTATTTAAAGATTATTCATGTCAGTGTTTTTCCTATGATAGAACAGAACAAGAAAAGCTATTAAACATGTCTCTGTGTGTGTGTGTGTGCGTTCAGGGGTTTCGTGCAGGAGACATGAGGGCCTGGCATCAGCACTGAAACCATCAGCTGTATAAAGCTCTGGAGCATCAGTATTAGGTGGGACTGGAGGCCCTCAACAAGAACCTGCCGGAGATTAACATCGACCTCATCTTCAAGTAAGAGCCCCACTCTTGATGTGTTTTAAAGTGGTTACATACGTAAATGCATTTATGTAGATCGGGGGAAGCATTCCCTTCAAAACCAAATGTAATCCACTGCGAGTTCAGCGGCTCAGATGTCGGGAGTAAATGACGACTGCTCACACATTTCAGTTCAAACAACTTGTAAAAGTGCATGTAGCATCCGATGACCCCTTTAAAGGAACTGTCCACTCAAAAACCCACACAAACATTTACTCGCGCTCATTTTTTGAACGAACTACTGCTTAAAATCTTGGGTTTCTCCAGGCAGGGGCGGCTGCAGTTCCGTCCTGCGTTCGAGGAGGTCAGAGCAAAGTGCTACCGCGAAATGAAAAGGTTCATCTGCATCCCGAACCAGTTTAAGGGCATGAGCGAGACGGCAGAGGAGCCCATATTCACCTGCATGATCGAACGCAACGCCAGCGGCTTCCTGACCATCTTCAGCAAAGCCGAACACCTCTTCAGTCGACTCACACACGTGCTGGACAGGTTTAAGGTACGGCTGACTGCGTTCCAAACCCTACTGAGCTGCCTAAACAGGTAACGTCACATGCACCAATGAGAAGGCTTTATAGGCAGCCAAATTTAGCTTCCTTTTAAGATGCCAGCTTTTGACGAAAATAACATTGAATACAGTAATGTTCAAAAGTTTTATATTCAGAAAGGTTTTTGTTTTTGAAAAAATATTAATACTTTCATTCAGTAAAGACACGATAAATTTTTATTTTGAGAAGCATATTTTTCCTGAGCAGCAAATCAGCATATTAGAATGATTTCTGAAGATCATGTGACACTGAAGACTGGAGTAATGATGCTGAAAATTCAGCTTTGATCACAGAAATACATTACAGTTTACAGTATCTTCACGTAGTAAAGAGTTAGCCTACTTTAAATGAAATTTTAATAGTTCACAATATTTCACAATATTACTGCTTTTACTGCATTTTTTATCAAATAATGCAACCTGAGCAGAAGAGACATCTTTAAAAAATTCTATCTATCTATCTATCTATCTATCTATCTTCACGGTGGATTCCAGTTATATTAGAATATCAGAACACAAAGGGAATTTCAGCAAGTAAAGGTCATGAACTGAGGTCATTGTACAGTGATATTCTAGAAAACACCGTAAACACCCACCCACACACATCTACATTACATTACAGACATTACCTGTGGCTTAAAACTGAGCCAACTGCTTACCTAAACGCCTTGAACGCACAAGTGATGCGCAAAAATCCATTTATTGCTAATGCATTCTCAGTCTTGAAATGCTGTCTACTTTCAATTGTGGTTTAGAAAACACTTGTCAAAGGTTGTTCTTGTGCCGCTTTGATACGGTCACGGGGAATCCTGGCCCACTCGCACACAAACTCACTTCTGATTTCTGCCGCCCACACAGAGGGGAAACGAGCCAAACGCTTCCTCTTTAGCAGCGAGACTGGGAAAACTCATACAAGCCACTCTGTCTCAGATCTGCGTATCTGTTCACAGCAGATGTCCGATCATTGGGCAGGTGCTGCTTTAATTAGCCGTGTAAAACTCTCTGTACGCTGATGATGATCCGTCATCATACTTTCATTAACTCTCACGCTCTACAAGTCAGAAAAGTTGCCTAATGTATGCAAAATACACCCTAGAGTTTCTAATGAGGGTGCTCTTTCCAAATCTGAAATGACAGGTCAGTGTTTTGCTCATTTCATCACTTCATGAGAAAGAGACCTAATAAAAGCTTTTGTAGAAACGTCAAAGTGGTTTATTTCAGTTTTGCTGGATTGGAGTTTTTTTAAGTAGCTATTAACGGAAGGGTAGCTTTGTGACCTAAACTTTGAGATTTCCAGCATGTGCCAAAATAGCACATAATCAGCATATAATCTATTCATATGAGTTTAGTATCTGTATGAATGGGTTTCTTCAACTTTTGAACCTAAACTCCTTTTAAGAGACTGGTTTTACTTCAGTACCAAAGTGATTTATTGCACTAAAGTGTGACCTTAAATGACCTTAAAATAAATATTTGAAATGTTTGAATAAAAAAATAAATTAGTAAACAAATCCAATAAAAATGACAGAAGCAAAATTATTCAAACTTAAACTAAAATTAAATTGAAAACTGAAAATATATAAAAATAAAAGCTAATTAAAATATTAATTATATGAATAATACTATAATAGTATATAAGTAATACAATTTTTGTTGTGAGTCCATATTAAACATTGTCTGGGTTGTATTGCTGTTACTTTGGGTAATTTTGTTAATTTGAGTAGCTTCTACCAAGCAACAGGAAATTGCAGTAGAGTTTGTTTGCAAAGCATGACCTTTGACATTAAGAACAAAAGATATGGGAAGCATTTTCTGCTCCTTTTTTAAGTTGAACAGCCTGTTTATTTAGCTGATAATATGGTTAGTCACATTACTATTTACATTAAGCATTTCTCTGACATATTTTTCCTTGACATCCACAACAAACCTGTTAAGACCTATCTCCATCCCTGTGTGTCTGCGTTCAGGACTGGGTGGTTCTGGGGAGAAACATCTTCACAGTGTACAGGACTGGGAGAGGAGATCTTGTGCTGTATTTAACAGTGTGTGTGTGTGTGTGTGTGTGTGTGTGTGTGTGTGAGGCTGACGCTCTGCTGACGTCCCGCAGGAGATCCATCCAGGGTGAGATCAGATGCTCAACACGCACTGTACAGCGCTCATGGTGTTTAAAGACAACATGCACATCTAAGCTAGTGTTGTTACTGTTAACTAAAACTACAACTTTTTCGATAATTGAAGGGAAGTTGAAATTATGTAAGATACAACTAGCAACTAACTAAAATAAAATGCACCATTTTCACAGACTGTGATGACTCATTTCCTCAGTGATTTTTTCTTATCGATATATATAT
>NW_015642562.1:925379-934974 GCF_001515625.1 Sinocyclocheilus rhinocerous
TATATATATATATATATATATTTTTTTTTTTTTAATGTAATGTACATTTATAAGACTATACGTTATTATTTTTACATTTTATTACTTTTTATAACCTTGTGATTAAATTACAGGAAAATGTGGAAAGGGTTTATAAGTTTAAGTTGAAGTACTAAAATTACTAAAAAAATAAAGCAAAATATTTTAATTGCTAAAATTATTATACATTTTTAATGATTATTTTTTAAATATTAAACAAACCCAAAAACCAATACAAATGACAATACCACATAACATAATAACAAAAAGTAAAACAAATAAAAATAAAGCGAAAGTAAAAGAAAGTGATTTTTTACAGAAAAAAAAGTATAGGAAAATAAAAAAACTAAAGCACATAAGAAGAAAACTTACAAAAACTAAAAATAAATGCTACAAATAAATACAATGTTAAAAAGAAATATTAAAAAAATGTAAAAAATAGCAAAGGCACATAACAAAATTACTAAAATAAAACAAATAAAATAAAGCTAAATAGAAATAATTAAAAAGAACCAAAAATGTAAAATTCTAAATGACAAAAACAAATTTTTTTTTTAGTTAAATAGAAAAATAAAAAAACTAATAAAAATGACAAAGGCACATAACAAAATTACTAAAACTAAAAACTAAAAATAAAGCTAAATATAAAAAATGCTAAAAGTTCATAAAAATAACTTTAACTATATTGCCTTAAAAATATTAAAATATAAAACAAATATTAAAAATCTTTAGATTTAAAATAAAGGAAGGAAGGGACGTGATGTGTGGCCAAGTATGGTGACCCATACTTGGAATTTGTGCTCTGCATTTCACACACACAGCAGTGAGATGTGAACAAACACACACACACACACACACTGTGAACACACACCCGAAGCCATATTGCTGCGGCGCCCGGGGAGCAGTTGGGGGTTCGGTGCCTTGTTTAAGGGTCTCACCTCAGTCGTGGTATTGAGGGTGGAAGAGAGCACTGGTTATTCACTCCCTCATCTACAATCCCTGCCGGACCTGAGACTCGAACCTGCGACCTTTGGGCCAAGTAAGTCCCACTCTCTAACCATTAGGCCACGACTGCCCCCCCCCCCAAAAAAAAATTTAAAGTATAAAAAGAAAAGCTAGTTTAAAATAATAATAAATGCTATAATAGTCTGTAAATAATACTAAAATAACACTGATCCTAACAGGCACATTCTGTGACAGATCTTTCCAGCGGTGTTCAGTAGATCAGATGGTGTAACACTGACCTCTGCTGGTCGTATATGCACTGTGTGTGTTCACCTATTTAATACTGCTGTCCTGTGTGTGTGTGCTGGTTTGTTGTTGTTTGGTGTGTTCATGTGTAAATGCTGTTGTTGTGTGCAGATTCTGCCTCAGTTCCAGCAGACGGAGAAGAAGAACAGGCTGTTGCGCTCTGTGGCGGGTGGAGGACTGGACACCATCAGCTCCCTGAGAGCCTCATGCGCTCATGATGGAGAGTCATCAGCTCATGATTAAAGAGCAGGTACAAACACACACCACACATACACACACTAATGCAGACACGCAACTGTTTCGTACATTATTCTGATTTTCCACAATAACCAGAGGAATTTTGCAACTTAATAATAATTCACGTGCGCATCTTTACCTTCAATATGTCATAAACTTATTTTATTTCCTTTCACATTTTCATTTAGTCAAACTACTTAAATCACTAAAACGGAAATGAAAATTAATAAAAGTTAAAAAGACATTTAAAAAAAGGACAAAACAGAATTACTAAAACCTTGAAATTCAAATGAAAATGGAAAATATAAAAATACATTTTCCACAATAATCAGTAGAAATTTGCAAATATATTTGTCTTTTTATTTTATTTTATACAACACTGTTTCATGAGTGTCTTTATCTACAAAATGTCATGAACCAGTGTTATCATTAATTCAAACTAAAAAGGTTTTAAAAAATGATGTTAATTAAAATAAAATGAACATTAACAGAAATTATTTCTTTTATTTCAGTTATTCATTTCAAGACAAAATGTCAGTTTCAAATGTTTTATGTAATTTAAGTACTTAAATGCGTTCAGAACATCCGCGACAGACGAGCCGAGTTCAACAAGCTGGAGAACACACGCAAAAAAACTCTGTGCGTGACTTGACTCCTGTACTCGCATGCAGAGAAACGGCTGTGGTATTACCACAGTAAACGTGTGTGTTTTGTGTGTCGCAGGGAGGACTGCGAACACTTTAACCTGAGCCCTCCTGACGTGTCTCTGGTGACCGACACGCTACTGGATCTGCAGGAGTGTTCAGAGATGTGGGAGCTTTACGAGGAGTTTCAGCAGGGACTGGATGTCACAGTCATAGCACTCACACTGAGAACATTGAACTATTGTCAGATACACAGAAACCCAAAGGTCTTCACTGTGACCCGTCAAAATAATTTTAACATGAAGAAATTGTGACAGAAATACAGTTACTTACAGTATCTCACAGAAGTGAGTACAACCCTCACATTTTTGTAAATATTTTATTATGAAAAGATATAATAAAATATTTACAAAAATGTGAGGGGTGTACTCACGTCTGTGAGATACTGTATATTACTGTTGAGCAGTAAAATGTACTTCTCAAAGTAATAATAATAACAATAATAAGAGTAATAATAAAAGTGTTATTACATTAATTATAAAATAATTATTAAAATAAAATAAAATTATAATAAAAAATTATAAAATAATAAAAAACATAAAATGTTTATTTAAAACTATTAATACTTTATTTTATAATATCACACAAATGTTCTTCAATGTTTTAATTTTAATAGTAAATCTGTAATATGCAGCATTTTGTTTGCCAAAAAATAAAAAGAATTGTTACATTTGATTACACTGTAAAAGATTAATCAAATACATTTTTTGTTTTTATTTGATTACAGCTGTTTGTGATAGTACATTTGTATTAAATAATAAATACAGAAAAATTAATACGAAAAACACAGAATTTCTTGAAAAAAAAATCATAGGGTCCTATTATTATAAAAATTGCAATAAAGTTATATGAATTCAATTGATTAGACATGCTTTGATGATTAAAATCTAAAGCGAAAAATTTAAATGGATGACAGAATTTTGGAAAAATATAAGACCCTAAATGTAGTTTTTAAAATCTTTAATAAATTGTTATTAAATGCTGTATGAGATTCTTGATTTAAATTGATTAGACATGCTTGATTACTAAAATGTAATTAAACTGTTTGTAAACAGAACCCAAAAAACAAAAAGCAAAAAATGAAACGGAAGAAACTCAATCCAGAAAAATAAAAGCGAAAGACAACATTTGGGAAAACCCACACATGGTCTGGAACATCAGACGCATCAGGAGGAATTTCTACAAAGGTTCATGGACATTCAGAGTCTTTGTGTCTGAAACACATTCAGCATTCATCCAGGACTGAGACACACGCTGTGTGTTTTCCCTGCAGGAGTAAGACTCACATGTTCCAGGAGTTTCTGTTCACGTGGCACGACGTCTGAGGAAGCTGGAGGAGCACAGCAGCATGTCTGTCAAACTGCAGAAGGAAGTGGACAGATACAAGGTCTGACGGCTGGATCATCCAGTTATTTACTAGAATTCTGTGGAAATTCTGCTGTATGTGTGGATTGGTCATGTTCAGGTCATTTGGAGTGTTTGTTATAGTTGAAATCAGTGCTGCTACTAACTTAACTAGGCTTGCATTTTTCAGTATTGTGACAGAAGATTAGATTTTTTTCCAATAACTACAATCAGTAGCTACTTTATTATTTAATTTCTCTCTCAGGTAATCTGAATCAGTTTAGTGAATTCATTTGGATGATTCATTTCAATTAATATAAATAAGTATATTAATTGTGTAATTGATAATTAAAATAATAATAATAATTTTTATTTTTTTAATAAATTGACTTGTTTAGGACATGTTCTGCTGTGTATTTTCATTCAAATATGTTTTTTTTTTTTTGCTTTAAAATATATAATTTTATATATAAAATATAAAAACTATATTTAATTTTATTTGCATAATTAATATTTTTAGAAATAATTTTAATAACATGAATTATACAAATTAATTAAAAAAAAACTCTACCTGCTGACATATGTCATAACACAAACACGAATAAAGCAGCAAAAATATGTATACATTTTAAACCAGCAAACATAAAACCCAAAAATAAGCTACTATATTTGAATATTCATGCTATGTATATATATATGTATATATATAATATAAATGATTAAATAATAATAAATATCAATAATATCAATATTATAATAAATATAAAAATGTTAAATTCATATGAATACAAAAGTATGTTATTTATTATATAATTTATATTTTTTAATTAATATTTAAATAATTGAATGAGGTTTTCCTTATTTTCATGAATATTTTAACTCCTGCAGGAGAAGCGTTCTGCGTTTCCTCGGTTTTACTTCACTGGAGACGACGATCTACTGGAGATTCTCGGACAGGCCACAAACCCTACTGTCATACACACACACCTGAAGAAACTCTTTGCAGGTAACACACACACACACACACACACCTGTTCACAGTTATCACACAAGCAGCTGCATATAGACGTGGGATGATTGTGTGTTGAAGGCATCAGCAGTGTGGAGTTTGATCCGAGTTTTCAGAGCATCACAGCCATGAAATCACTGGAGGGCACTGTGTCCAACGACGTGGAGGTCAGATCTCTGTCATGCAGTCTCTGTGTACGTCCACGTAGTTCACTAGTCTGTGTTTTTAATTTGTCTCATGATTTGGGCTTATGGTGTGACATGCTGTTAATTATATTACAGTATGTATGTGTGAGTGTGTGTGTTTAATATTTTATTCATTTAGATTTAATATTCATTTAATGTTTGGGTATTATTATATAAAACCTTTTATTCATTCTAAGATATTTTGTATTATGTTATTTTTTATTTAATATTTAATTTTGTGGGTTGGTGCCAGGTTTGAGATATATTTTATTTTTTAAATGTTTTAGAATTTATTCTTTTATATTTAATATTTAATTTTGTGAGTTGGTGTCATGTATCGGTTTACAGTATCTATAAATATAATTTAAATAAATATAATTATATTTAAATAAATATAATTAACTATACTGTATGTAAAACCTGCCACCAACCCACAAAATTAAAATTAAAATGAAAGAATAACATATCTATAAATTGTAATTTTTTAATACAAAAGTACTGTATATAAATATATTTTGTTTCATATTTAATATTCCTTTAATTTTGTGGGTTTGTCAGGTTTGGCTGACGGAGATGAAAAACACTCTTCTGTGTGAGTGTGTGAATGCCGGAAAGAAAGGAAACGTGGATCCCACGCGCTTCCCTTCTCAGGTAACACACACACACGCATGCACGTCTCTTCAGAAACACCCATGAGTCTCTGCGGTTCAGCTGAAGTGACTGTGGAGTGACTCTGTTTCCAGATTCTGTGCCTGGCAGAGCAGATCCAGTTCACAGCGGACCACACTGCAGGTACACCAACACCTGACTGTGTGTGTGACTTTAAATTGTATCATAGTAATATTTATAACACCTTTCATATTTGCTGTTATTTGTCTATTTTTTTAAAGGGGTCATATGATGCTGCTAAAAAGAACATTATGTTTGAGGAAAGGATAAATTAAATATAATTTGAATATTTAATTAATTTGAATTATAATACACACACTAGGGCTGTCAAATAAAAATATTCATTGAATTTAAAATAAAAATCAACATTTGAATGCAAAAAAACGTTGCATTCGAATTTTAGGTGTGCGTTAAGGCAGCCCATAGACAGTGAGGCAGCCTTATCAGCGGCGCACAAGATGCGATGACAATGTAAGTGTCGTTGCATTGTAATGTTTTTGTTAGTCTATCCAGTTGAAGCCACTAGATGCGGCGCTGTTTCATTGTTCATTAAAAATATTGTGGAAAAAGAGACTATCAGTGCAGAGAAGATCTTGTTTACGCCAAAGCTGAAACCAAGCTGTTCACACAGAACACATATTTGGTGCATTTTCTACAGGGACATCTATCAACACTGCACTCTCGTCTCTGCATGTTTAGAAAGCCATGCAAAATTAATGCAAGTTCAAATTTGAAAAAACATACCTCAAGACTTTATGGCGGGGGGTTTTCCCCCATCCCACTGCATCTCATGTTTTTAAATGAAAAAAGTACTCTGTGTGATTGGTTTTCGGCCCTTTGTATGCACTACATGATGCTGTTTTGTTTATAGTTGTTTAAGCAACTTAATTATAATTGGTTTATAAACATTATTTTAAACATTATGCACTTTTTTCACAGTCATGTTATTTGAATAAACGTGCATTTGTAATATTTTGCTCCATGCACCCTCTTGTGGCCTCAGGCGAAAAGCCAAAAGCTTTTTTTCACCCTTACTGAAATTATGCCTTTCAAATTCAAATATAATTCGAATATTGATCATTTTTAAGTACAAAATTTTAATTTGAGTTTTTCAGGCATTTTGACAGCCGTAACACACACACACACATATAAATGAAGAATTATTATATTATGTTATTAATAAATTATTATATTATATAAATGAATTATATGAATAAATAATTATTATACACAATTTCCAGACAAATGTCCCCAGCAGTGAGGTAAATGTGATGTAATTAAAAATTGTAAAAGTAAAAATGTAATTACTATAATTGGTATTCATTGTAATTATAATAAATTGTCTGTTCACATTTTGAAATGGTAAGTGTGTGTGTGTGTGTGTTTCAATGACACTGCTCTGGGTTTTTAATTTCTTTAATGTGAATTTCAGTGTTTTTTCTGACTGCAGGCGATTCAGAATGAAGCCTTTAATTTTCTGGCTGCATATTTACAGCGTTCGCTAATTGTCAGGTTAATCAAATGAATGAAGCGATGTGAATATCCATAAAGCTCTTTACTCCGTTTATGAGCTCAGGGGTTTATTCACTGCGATTCACCGTAAATTGAAGTAAATGGAGCTTCTGATGAGTCTCACTGTTAACAGTGATTATGGCTAATTCTGCTTATAAGTCACCCTGGAGAAACTGCTGCTGCACGGTGGAAATGGTCCATTACAAACACTTGCCTCTGTTTGATAAAAACACATTACATGCTCTCCACCCCTGCTCCCAATCTAATCTGCTCTTCAAATGTGTATGTGTGTGTTTTTGAGGACTTGTTCATTATTAGTAGTGCTTGCTTTGAACAAACCCTAACACTATTCAACTTCAGCGTTCAACTTCAGCTTTTGTTAGCCATGATGGTTTTGTCTTGTAGAATGAAGAGTTCTGCAGTTGAAACTGAAGGCTCTGATTCTGGACGTGATTCACAACATCTCAGATGCTCAGATTCACAGCACCGATGACTGGATCTGGAAAAAACAGCTGCGATTCTACCTGAACGCAGAACAGCGCTGCTCTATACTAGAGGTCGACCGATAGTGGATTTTGCCGATAATGATAGCTAGGTTGGACCACACTGGCCGATACCGATTAATTAACCGATAGTTTTTAAAATGGATACTGAACAAAAACTAAAATAGTGCTTTATTAAAAAAAACAGTACTGAACCATACTAATAGTAGTAGTTGTAGTAATAATAATAATAGTAATAGTAAATGTTGAAATTAACACACTCGAACAAGGAACAATACTTATACAGCTTTCATTAGGGGTGTAACGGTACGCGTATCGTGTACCAAACGGTTCACGGGCAAATTCCAAATGGAAGTGATCATCCCTATCCCCTTGGAGTGGGGACTTTGTAGTGAGCAGGGCTTTTATTTTATGCCGGTGTCCATCAGCGAATCTGCTGTACAACGAGCGAGTACTACAATTACAAACCATTCTATAAATTGACATTTCAGCACTTGACAAACGGATAGCGACTCCTAAGAAGCACTTAAAGGGATAGTTCACCCAAAAATGAAATGTGATGTTTATTTGCTCCCAGGGCATCCAAGATGTAGGTGACTTTGTTTCTTCAGTAGAACACAAACGAAGATTTTTAACTCAAACCGTTGCAGTCTGTCAGAAACATACACAAACAAAACCAAATTAAATCCTGCGGCTCGTGACGATACATTGATGTGTAAAGACACCAAACGATCGGTCAAGAAACTGAACTGTACTTATATTGTTTTTTTACCTCTGATTTTCACCGCAATGTCTGAACTGTCTGTCCTGAGCACGTCCTCGACAGCAAGTTGGACCATTGACACTCTTATCTACAATCTCAATTAGGAGTGTCAATGGGCCATTTGAGAGATAGGTGGCAGTAATGCACTTATAAGTTTAAGCTGCGGTTGCTTATTTATCTTGCGAGAGTTGGCAACAGTGCGCGCCGGCTGTCGAGGACGCGCTCAGGACAGACAGTTTGGACATTGCAGTGAAAATCAGAGGTAAAAAACAATATAAATACTGTTCAGTGAGTGCAATATTATAAATGCTGCAGCGTAATTTGCCAAATGTTCCGCCCCCCTCATTGGAGAAAATCACGTTCAAAAAGAAGGCGCGTGACGCTGTAATCCAAGCGATGATAGAAGTTTTTGTAATGTATTAATTATCATGGGCTGTAATAAAAAACAAGTAGCATTTTTGGGTGAACTATCCCTTTAAAGCAGGGCTACGTGCGATTGTGTTAAGTGCATTTTTTGGAAGCACACGTGAAACAATAACGAACGTTCATAAAATGACTCGTAGAAAACGCTCTTAAGCGCTAAGATCAATTGTTATCAAGAAGCGCAGTATTTTCATGTGGCCCTGTGTGTGTGTTGCAGTGATGAAGACACTGACGTGGGCTCTCTCGTGAAGTCGTGGCTGAAGAGAGAAGATGAAGACAACAGGATGAATCTGGAGAACTGGCTCAATGATTATTTCCACAGAGCTCTGGACTGGGTTCTCAAACAGGTCCTGTGACACAGAGTCATGTAACACTGAGCCTACATGTTCACAGCATCATAAACATCCCTGTTTCTCTCTGCAGAGTGATTTTGTGGTGGACACCAGTCTGGTCGGGACGGTGCGGAACGGTTTGTCCCATCTGAGAGGGGTCAGAGAGCGAGGACAGTTTGTTGTGGGACTCATCCGTGGTTTGGGAGGAAATCTCACGCTCAAATGCCGCCAGGAGTTCGCCAAGGAGGTCAGAGCTGCCCTGATTTGTGGGAAATGTAATTTCATGCCTGCTCAGCCTTGCCGCCCGTCATTAAATTTGGGAGCCGCTCCCTTAGATCAACGCTTATGACCAGTCATAATTTAAAACTTGAGTTTTAAAGAAGCAGCAGCGTCTCTGGCAGTGAAACTTTGATGTGAGATGGTCAGGGGTCAACAATGGTCTACATTTTATGTTGTCCACTCTTAAAGTCACTCAAGGTTTCTTGCAGCATAAAAAGTCATCATTTAGTTTCCATGGTCATTTTCTGACCAGTAGATATGAACAGGTGGTTTTGCTATTGTATCTTTTAAAGGGGTCATATGATGCTGCTAAAAAGAACATTATTTTGTGTATTTGGTGTAATGAAATGTGTTTATGCGGTTTAA
>NW_015642562.1:935093-949788 GCF_001515625.1 Sinocyclocheilus rhinocerous
TTAAAATAGATATGATGTTGCTTCTCTAATTTTACATGCAAATATAGCTGAAAACACGGCACAGGAATTGTCTTTGCTTATGTTATGTGTATTTGATTTCATCAGACGACGGCTCGATTATAAATCAGGATTTTTGTGCAGATTAACATCTTGGAAAGGAGAGCTGGTTGTAGTCTTAAAGGGCCACATTTCAGTCACTATTTCATATTTATCCCGTTGACTGACAACAGAAACAGTAAATTATATAAATGAAAACCGCTTTATTGAGAATTTGGCTAAATTAAAATACAGTATGTGAGCACAGAGAGGCAAACAAATGTAAAAGGAAATAGGACGCGATGACGTCATGAATATGCTAATTAGCAAATGACGTCATCTAGCGACATTTAGCGACTTTCCATTGAAAGAAGTTGGCAACACTGGAGCAGAGCAGCTTACTGAAGACCAAGCACTTCGAAGCGGAAGCCGCCCTGCAGGAAATCACCACATTGGTGCAGGTGTGTGTAAACAAACACACTGAGTGTATTTGTGACCCGTGCTGGCAAAATGAGTTGGAATGCACACAGTCTAATTTTGAGCTACAGGCAAAAGAAGTGAAAAATGTCAGTTTTGGTCGAATTTGAGGTTTTCACAAAAATGAGTTCATAAAGCCCTCTTCTAGCGATCCCAATGCTCGTAATAGTAATTAAACACCTAAAATGATCTTTATTTGTATGTTATCTGAGAGGAGTACATTTTTCTCTGCTCACTTCTGGATGACTGCTGCTGCTTCTCAGTTGGTAGGTCTATTGTTGCAAAGTGCAGCATTCCAGCTTTGTTTTAAAAAAAAATTTTTTTTTTAATGCTTTATTAATTCAATGCCACAAGAACATGAGGTATTACATATTCACATGATCAAATTAACATAATTTTATACAAATATAATAATTTTTCTGTTAATATAGAATTCCAAACCCTTCCAAAATAATCTCGAGTAAATACAATGAAAAAAAAGATGCGAAATAGTTTATTTTTCTTGACCACAAAATTCACAGGTATACGAAATATTAAGCTTAAATCTTTCCAAAACATGCTTAGCAGGATAAATTCGATGAAATTAATCATACATTAAAAGAGAAGACAAATCACTCGCTGCTCTTGATTAAACTACTGTTTGTTTGCATCTTTGTTCTTATTTTTAATAACAAAGATAAAATAAAAAATAGCTATATTGTGATTAATAATATAGTAATTATTATTAAGAAAAGAACTGGAGGAAAACATGTAACTGTCAGACTCTGTTCCATGTTTCGTGTGTGTCCTGCTCCCCATGTGCCTTCCCATGCCCTTATTTGGTTTGTTTCCTGTTCCTCCCCTGATTAAGTTAGTTGATTTCTTCCCAGGTGTTTCCCTTGATGTGTCATGGCTCCCAGGTGTGTCTCGTCATCCCCTCCTCCTGTGTGTGTGTGTATATAAAGTGTCCCTAGTTCTCTGTCCGATGTTGAAGGTCTTCGTGTATACGTCTTCCTGAGTTCGTCTCCCTTGGTTCCGTCCTACGAATAAAGTCTTGTGTAAAGTATTCTCCAGCGTCTCCTCGTCCCTCGTGTGTGTGCACCCGTGACAGTAACGTTGCTAGGTGATTTTGCTTTGGAATCTTCAGAAAACTTCAACTCTGCTGACTCTATCGTCTTCAAACTGCTGTAGCTCAGTCATTTTTTTTTGTCAGATTTCAACAATATATCATATATATGAAATGTGAAAATAAAAAGAACTCATTTTTGAAAATTTGCTCATTCCGACTCATTTTGCCAGCACCTTTTACATGTGTTGTGCGTTTCAGAACGCCAGTGACCAGAGACAGAGATGGAGAAGATCAAAGAGAGAATGACACACGAGGTCTCCAAGACTGAAGAGAGGAAGAAGAAAATAGACGAGGAGCTCAGAGAGGTTCAGGTGAGCGCACCTGTCTGGTTGAGCTGAGCCATTATCAGTTAACTACAACTAAAGGGAAAACCATAAAAGAGAAAAATAAACATGAACTAAAAACTAAATAAAGGTTAACTGAAGCAAAATAAAATAAAATATAAAAAAATATATTTCAGCATATTATTTCAGCATGTTGCCAGCATGTACCAAAATAACTAAAACTAAATAAACTGAAACTACTAAATAAAAACTAATGAAAAATATATAGACATTTTTCAAAAGAAAACTGATAAAAATCACAACAAAATTACTAAAATTAACTAAAATTAGTGTAAATGTAAAAAAAAAAAAATTGAATTCAAAATATTAACAAAAATTATAATAGTATATCAGTGATACTAAAATAAGACCTGATCATCTGAATCTGATCACACAGATCTGTCCTCGTCCATTTACATAATTAAATTTAATCGTATTTAAAATGTTATATATTCTTTAAATATTTAATATAATATTTATAAAATACTGTAATGTATTTAATAATAATATATTTATAAATAAAAAATAATATATTTTCATATGAATCTGATCACATAGTTCTGTCCTCATCCAGGATTAGTATAGTTTTTTTTTTTTTTTAATTTTGAACTATTTGAACTAAATGTATTCATATTTACATTTTTTTAATTTTATTTTATTTTTTTTTCAGTTGCACTTAATTAATTAATTCTTCATTGTTGTTGACTATATCACTGTTAATTTTAGTTTTTCATTTTCTGTAGCTTTTATTTTAGTTTTTGTATTTTATATCTGCCAAAGTTAGAATTTAAACAAACCTTTAGCAATATTAAATGTTTTAGGACTGTCTAGTCATCACTTGTGGCATTTGAATGTTTAAGGGTTACAGTTTTAAACTCTTACAATGTACTGTTTGTCGGAAACTAAAATACATATTTATTTCATTTTAGTTTTGAATTCGTGAAAGTGTATTTTATTTTCAGTCTGAGTTTTTTATCCCCCCATGTTTCATTTTTCTCTAACAGCAGTCCTGATCGTATGAACACACAATAGTCTATCTGATGTTCTTTAAATGCTTTAAAACATGTTTTTTTGTGTGTGTGCGTTGTGTGTTTGTGTGTGCTCAGCCTCTGGTGGACGAAGCAAAGCAGGCGGTGGGGAACATTAAACCAAGAGTCCCTGTCTGAGACGTCATCAGAGACATCCTGGAGGGGGTGCTGAGGCTCATGGGAATATTTGACACGTCCTGGGTCAGCATGAAGAGGTGAGAGAGACAGACGGTGATGGGAGTGGGAGCCACTCTGTCATCATTCATGCTTTATATTAGCCTTTAACGGCCGTAACCGAATGAATTCTGCCTTTATTTATAGTGTTTATCTCTTGCCGGGAAATTAAACTCTCATACTGCTTATTACACCTTCACACTCTTCAGGCTAAATGAATCCAATCTCATTCTAGACTAATTAATGCTTTTAATTTAGCGCATTTTCATTGCAAATAGGCGTGCGGAGACATTAGGTCATTTGCTTTCGGTTAAAAACATTAAATTAGGTGAATAATTGAAGAGCTAATGGAGTGTTTATAAACGGCAGTTTCTTAGCCAAGCGAGGAGTGAGGGAAGACATCGCCACGTTTGACGTGCGCAACATCACTCAGGAAATACGGCAGAGCGTCGAGGAGCTGCTGCAGAGAAACAAGGCATCGTTTGACCCCAAGGTCAGACACACTCACACTGATGGAGTCAGTACACACATCAGCAAACCTCTGCTTACATCAGGACTGTTACAGAGGGATTCTCTCTCTCACATTGCCTCTGCTTTTATTACAGAAACCTGCAAAGATCAGGCTGGAAAAAGAGCTGAACTCTGTGGGAGAGAAAGTTCTGGAGCTGAAGGAGAAGTAAGACACAAGAAATTAGTTTGGCTGTACTGCTCAGACAAAATAGTAAAACCAACATGATATAGAATCGTGATAAAATCATGAATCGTAATATAAAAAAATCGTGATATGATATGTTTGCTATATCGCCCACCCCTAAGCCAAAGAATCACTTTAGAGCTGTCTGTCGTGTATGTGGATGGTTTCTAATTAGACGTGTGTGTGTGTGTGTGTGTAGGTGGATGAGATCCGTGAGGCAGGTAACACACACATGGAGCGCTCTGTTCATCTGTGTTCCCATAATGCCCAGCGTTCACTCCTTCATCTGTCTGTCCTCATGCTGACATCAGGGGTAAGATTACACACATGGACGTTTACTTAGAAGTGTTCACTTCCCATACTACTCTATACTATCAACTAGTCCTAACTCCGCTTTAACCACCCAAACCCCAGAGGCCTGTTCACATCAGGAGACATGCAATATTCAGAGACTCAAACTGAGCAAAAATATGCAATTTGCTGCAGATTCTGATATTTATATGAACAAAAAGTGATGAAATTCTGATGCTTGAAATGTAAATCAATGAGATCTTTATGACAGTATAGCACATTCTTAATAAAATGATCTAAATATCAGTGGTCACTCTATATCTCCAATAACATGTTTTAGTAAGATGAGATTGAAATGATCCAAACATATAATGCGATGCAAGGTTACTTGAGAAAAATCAGCCAAGATTTGACAACAAAAAGACCCGTGAAGCACCAGCTGAAGCTGGACTACAATCAGACAAGACTAAAAGACCTTTTATATAGCAAAAACTGATTTGAACAATGGAAAAAATGGACTCGATTGCAAGCAGAGTTTCATTGTGTGAACAGGCCTTAAAATAAACCTGTTGGCGTGAATGTCTTATTAACTAAGACATTGTTTTTGAAACATTTCCCCTTGTTTATGTGTAATACAGCTGATTTTTTGGGATGTATGATCTCATCTGAACTGACTGAGCCCTTTGATGTGTGTGTGTGTGTGTGTGTGTGTGTGAGAAGTTTATAATTAGCGTTCTTAAGGAGTCTGGTTTCTATGGCGACCCGCTGTGATGTTGCTAAGAGAACGAGTGAAACGAAAGAACACATGCAGGAAATAGAATCTGACAAAAGCTGTCAGGAACACGTCTGCACATAACAAATTATATTTTGCATAAAGAAAAAGAAGTCTATTTTAAGAGTTAATGAATTCTGACATTATTTCTTATGACAGCTAAACACATTTTCTCTCCAGCTTCTCATTGTTTGGGTTGAATATGATCTAGCCATGTTCCTGACAGGTTTCTGATCTGATTTTATAGGAGGTATAATGTCACTGTTTATGATTTATCTCAAAATAATAAATACATATTCTTCTCTTCTCTTCTCTTCTCAGGACTGTTATGCACACGCTGCACGCATGAACCAGCGCTTTCTGAGTCACGCATTTTATTTGCATGGTCTGTGCGCAGCATGTGAATAACGATGCTCAGTGCAGGCTGTAGCCTACCGGTGGTAAATACGGTCCTCAGACAGAACAGGCAGGTTGTCGATAAGTGACAGAGCAGAATAAGGATGGAGCAAAGTGTGGCTGCGCTGTTCTTGAAGGACGTTAAACTCGGTTTTGTTTATATTTTGCGTAGCCTATCATTTTAAATGACCGATGTCGTAGCCTATTTATTTATTTATTTTTCTCTGCGACACTTTTCCTACTGTGTACAGCAAAATGTTAAACGAATTTAGTATTTTGACAAGACGAATAAAAATAGCTAGGCTATTTCTGTACAACCTACATTTTTATTTTTCTTCTCTGACACTTTTTCCTATTGTTGTAAATGTTAAACGAATTGCCAATTTTTGTACAATTTTATTTTCTCTGTGACAGCAGTTGCTGTCAATACCTTCAAGACTCTTAAGTGAGTAAGTGACGTGACATGTGGCCAAGCATGGTGACCCATACTCGGAATTAGTGCTCTGCATTTATCCCATCCAAAGTGCGCACACACACAGCAGTGAACACACACCCGGAGCAGTGGGCAGCCATTTTTTTTTAATTTAAATGTGAGATTCTGGAAACTAGATCTAAATTTAGCGGGAACAGAAAAGTATTCTAAGCGGACAGCGGGCGAACAAAGAGTGAATATATAGCGGGAGCAGAATATAACCTTGCGGGAGCGGGACTAAAAAAACAGTCCCACGCAGACTTCTAGTTGCGAACTCATCTGAAAGCACATCGTCTGGAGGTCATAAACTAACAGGTAAAATCACACTCGTGACTTCGATTATTCAGTTCAAGCGATTCACAAGCAAAAACCAGATCAAAAGAGCCATTCGTTTTCAAATTTCAGCATTGCTTGTAATGATATTAAAAAGCACATAGTGATCAGCGAAACAGAGATTTTCGAAACTCCGAATCAGTTGAACCATTGTGACACAAAATGATTCACTGTTTCGAAGTGCTCCAATCGGGTCGCGTATCATTTCATCATTTGATTTAGATCGGACCTTCGGAGCGGGTTCATGAATCTTTTGATTTAGATCGGAATTTCAGAGCAGGTTTGCAAATCATTTCGCGAATTGAATTTGCGAATTTTGCGTATCACAAATCATTTGATTCAGATCGGAACTTTGGAGCGCTTTGTGAATCATTTGATTCAGATCGGAACTTTGGAGCGCTTTGTGAATCATTTGATTCAGATCGGAATTTGATTCAGATCGGAACTTTGGAGCGCTTTGTGAATCATTTGATTCTGATCGGGACTTTGGAGCGCGTATCGCAAATCTTTTTTTCTGATTTCTTTTTTTTTTATTAAACAGTACAAAACATCAAACCATTATGGCAGTACAGTTATAAAAAACAATACAAAGAAAAAAAAAGAGTACACAAATACAAATCCCTTAAGAAAATTAACCATGTTTTTATTATACAATATTAAAAGTGTAGTAACCACAGTTTTACTACAAGTACCATGGTTAAACTATGGTTAGTGTAGCAAAACCATGGGTAATTTGTGGTTACCATGGTTTAACTATAGTAACCATGTTTTTGAATATAGAGATTATAGAGATTTTGAATATAGAGATGCATTTTAACAGAACTTCGGATAGTTTCCACGTACTTATCTAGATCAACTTCAAATAAAGAAAAGAGAGGTTTAGAGCCAGATTTTTATGTATGTGAAATTTAGCTGGCAGCAAACACAAATGAATTAAGTAATATTTTCCTATGTTCTCTTTTGAGTAGTCAAACAATCCAAAGAAAACATCAAAATTAGATGAACATTAAAAAATCTGACCTAAATTTCTCTGTGTGGGTACAAAACAAGTGAATAAATCTTCCTCAGAAGAGACAAAAACAGCAACTCACGTCAATGTCTGACTTATATTATAATTACGTAATAAGCTTTTTGTGAAATTTGTAGAAACTCATTAATCTGTTGTTTGACCTCTTCATATTTAAGAAGAGAACTATAGTTTCCGAAGTCGGACATCGATTGTTATGATTTTCAAGGGTGTAGAATTTAGTAGAGATGCTATGACATGATCCTACCAATATCAGCCACTACTGAATTGTCCCTAGCAATAATTTTGATCAAACAATTAAATGTCCTAAAAAAAAAAACCCTATGCCCTTATTTCATTCGCTATTACAAACAATAGCAGATTTGATTTTTTACATATTAACACAGTTTGTGTTTCATGGTAAAAACCCAACCCCACAAAAAAATAACATTTTATTATTCAGAATTAAACTTTACTCTAGTTTTCTGCGTAATTCGTCTATTTTTATGTCAAAACCCCAAAATCACACATGTACATGTTTATTTGACTGCAGCTGGTTCTCTGTCTCAGGATGCTAACTTTGTGACGGTGTTGGAGTTAGCCGTGCGCTTTGGTAAAACTTTGATCATTCAGGAGATGAACGGCGTTGAACCCGAGATCTTATCTCACAGGGTGAGTACACTAAATGTGCATTAAATAATAAAAATCAAAAATAATAGTCAGAATTGAAAGACACATTTGACAGTGAATCAGTTGTTTTGATTTGAGATGCAGATGTAAATTATTGATATTAACATCAGTAACAGCTATGAAATGCTAAAGTGTTTATACATTTCAGCTACAGTAGTCAACATTTGAAGTGGATCAAAAAAGTTCATCAAAGCATTTGGACATGCTGTTTTCTTGTATTGATTTTCTGATACTGAAAGTACTATTTATATGTAGCCTACAGTTTGCAGTTTAATGCAAATATTCACTTATTTCAGCACATGCATTGAATCCGATTGAGAAAGCAGTCAGATTTGTTTACATGACTCATATTTTGCTGTTTAACAGATTATTTAGTATCTCCACCACCCCTTCATTTGGTTTGAGCTCTGTCAGATCGATTGAGGTGTTTACATAAATGCTTTTCAATCATTACTAACGGATTATTAGGTTGCTTATTTACATACCCAATGATAGAACTTCAGTCACTTCAGAAAGTTTCTGAAGGCAAACAATGCCAGATTTACACAGGAACTAAAACTGACAGCCTGGTCCAAAAATACAGTAAAAATACTTGTCTATGTTGTCTATGTGAATATAAAGTGTAATTTATTCCTGTGATCAAAGCTGAATTTTTCCAGTCTTCAGTGTCACATGATCCTTCAGAAATCATTCTAATATGCTGATTTGCTGCTCAAGAAACATTTCTGATTATTATCAATGTTGAAAACAGTTGTGCTGCGGAATATTTTTGTGCAATCTGTGATACATTTTCTTTTTCAGGATTCTTTGATGAATAGAAAGTTCAAAAGAACAGCATTTATTTATTATAAATGTCTATACTGTTACTTTAGATTAATGTAATGCATCCTTTCTGAATAGAAGTATTCATTTCTTCAAACATATCATACTGACCTCAAACTTTTAAATGGTAGTTTTTGTTCTGATTGGCTGTGATTTTGTCATTTCACTATGATTTAACTTTCAGTGAGAACTGAAAAATTAATTGACGCTTGAAACATGTTGTGTCAGTCATGGTTAGAACGCGTAGTTAGATGCTCCTTTAGGAAACACACACACGCACACACACTGCGCCTGTAGTGTGTTTATCCTCCTGTCTCAGCTGTGTGTATGAAATAAGACCTGCGGGCATTTCTGAAGCCTCTGAAGCCTCCTCCATATGCTGCTGTGTGTGTGTGTGTGTGTGTGTGTGTGGAGCAGATATGGCTGAGTCTATCAGGGACCGGCGCGAGGCAGATAAACCAAGAGCTTTTCAGCACTTGGATGAGGAGAGAAAGAGAGAGACGGAAATTAAAGTCTGTGTACAGACTGCTGCATTGCAGATGTACAGAAGAGACGACACACACACACACACACACACACACACACACACACACACACACTCACTTATCACAACCACACTGCTCTGACTCCATAAAGCTCATCATTATCGCATATGTGTGTGTTTAGCTGCTAGCGCTGACCATCCAGCAGGAGAAACCAGAGCTGGAGAGCGAAAAAACCAAGCTCCTGCAACAGAAAGAGGAGAAGAAGATTCAGCTAGCTCAGCTGGAGGAGTCACTGCTGGAGGCACTGCTGGAGGTCCCAGCATGCCCTTTTACTGGATGTTTTTCTCCATAAACGCAACAAACTGTGTGTTTTGTGTGTGTGTAAAGACGTTAGCGACCGCTCAAGAGAATATCCTGGAGAATAAGGAGCTGATTTGAGTCTCTGAACCAGACCAAAGCCAGCAGCGCTCTGATCCAATCGCACCGCCTGCAGACGTCACTCGACCAGGTGATGCTGGGAAAGAGTACGATTATGAACAAGATACCAGGAATGAATGAAACAGCAGGTGGCACCAGTGTAACATCAGTCTCCCCGTGTCTCTGTAACGCGCTAGCCGAGACGGCCAGCAAGATGTTCTTCGTGATCACGGATCTGTCCAAGATTTATAACATGTACAGATTCAGTCTGGCCTCTTTCCTGCGACTCTTTCACAGAGCGCTGCAGACCGAACAGGTGACGAGGACACACACTCATCACACACTGACAAAATAATGAATTAGTGAAGCTAACTGTGTGTGTGATGCAGGAAAGTGAGAGCACCGATGTGAGGATTTCCACGCTGGAGAGCCGTCTGAAGAACATGGTGTATGAGTATATCTGCCGCTCACTTTTCAAGGTAACACACACTGAATCCCTCATTATATTCCAATAGAGATGACCCCGTCCACATAAAAACCCCAGCACCAATCAGAGCCCTCGTTATGTTCCCATAGCAATGACTCCACCCACTTAGAACCATACAGCATCAGCCATCATTTTGATGACAGGTTTTCGTAATGACCAGAGCAAATGCTCTGAGCAAGTGATTTGTTCACACAACTTGAGGAAAAAGCTAATTTTATTTTGTTTTGTTTTTTGTTACATTTTATTAAATATTTTTATTTAAATTAATACATTATTTAAAAAAAAAAAAAACAATTTAAAAAAATAATAAAAACCAAAATATTAAAAAACTTAAATACAATTATATAAAATTTATGAATTTTAATACATTTAAAATAAAATTAAATATAGTAATATAATTAAAAAATAATGAAAATGACAAATGCACAGAAAACTAATATTAAAATGAAAAATAAAAATAAAAGCAAATTAAAAATATGAATAAACACTATAACACTACATAGATATTACTAAAATAACACTGTTTGGCCAGTTTTGTATAACACTACTCTTCAATATTATAAAATTATCCATTAAAAAGTGTCTGTTTGTAAGGTTTTTAGAGCTGCTTCGTTTGCTAGCTGACAGAATAGCTTTGAATGTTAATTTCGTCATTATTCACTATCCCTGTGTCATTCATCATATTTTGTCACAACCAATCCTTCTTTCTTTTGCCTGTGAAATTTTTGCAGAGAAATGGTAAACGTGATTAGTCTAGTCATATTGTACAGTCCAAAGTAAAAAAAAAGTCAAAATTTTATTAAATGTATTTATGCCACCAAGAGCTGGTTCTGCTATAACAGGCTTTATTTAAAAATATAATTGATCTGAATATGGAATGAATAAAATGCATGGCGGTCAATTAATTCATTTGATATTTGTAAATCAGCTTATTTGAAGTTTGAGTCGATGCAGCACAAAATAAATGAGTGTTTGTCTAGTCCACTGAGAGAGCTTCATTGATTCTAGCGACAGTGATCTAGTTTTGTTTTGTGTCGGTCTAGCCAGATTGAGCTGTTGTTTTACGTGTTAAGGAGACCAATTTTTCCAGCACGGAACCTGTTTTTCTTTAGTGCAAATCATGAACGAGCCTCCAGCACTGGCACTGTCTCATATTCATTCATTTATGCATTTGGCAGACGCTTGTATCCAAAGTGATTTGCATTGCATTCAAGCTACACGTTTTCTCAGTTCATGCATTCCCTGGGAATCGAACCCATGATCTTTGTGTTGCTAGCGCTGTTCTCATCTAAAATGCTGAATCTGTGTGTGCGTTTACAGGCGGATCAGTTGATGTTTGCGCTGCACTTTGTGAAGGGAATGAAGCCAGAACTCTTCCAGGAGAACGTAAGTGTGTGTTTGAGTGCTAAACTCTCATAACCGATCCTGAATGAATGATGACGTTTCTATTTCGGGTCGTCTACAGCTACCGCAGCGGCTCTGACAAGACAAATGTGCTGTTATTAGTCCTGCCAGTAAAGCACAATGAAACCAAATCACTCGTGTTTGTTTGTGTCTCATGCAGGAATGGGACGTGTTCACTGGCCTGATCGTTGGAGACATGGTTCGCGAGGCGGTATGAATGTCTTTATGCTTTTCTCAATTTAAATAACACGCATCTCTTCTCTTCAGTTGTAGAAAGTCTCTCTCTGTCTTTCTTCAGGACTCCCAGAAGTCCCATTTCCATCTTGGATTGATCAGGAGAGGCTGATGGCCGTGGCTCTGCTCAAGGTAATTAGGGCCTTCACGAAAAAATGACAGAATAAAATGTGGATTTGATGAATAAATCCAGAGCTGCTCTGAGAGTCACTTCACCAGCATTTCACCTTTTCATTTGATAAAAACTATTGTCATATCATATACACACAGAAACTCAGGTCTTCCCGACAACCTGTCAGAACAGAAGTTGAGATTAACTTGAAGAAATTGTGACAGAAATATATTACTATTGTGCAGAAGCATGTACTTCTTAAAGTAGTAGTACTAATACTAATGATAATCAAAACTTTATTTTTTAATGTCTTATAATTTAAAGAATTTAATCTAAAAAATATTAAATATATTAAATATATTTTATTGTGTTTTAATTTTACCAGTAAACCTCTGTTTGAGTGCAGAATTGTTTACCAAAAGGACAAAAGGAACTGTTAAATTTCAATTTGGTTACATTTTAAAAGATTAATAAATTTTTAATGTAATTTGTTATATGCCTTAATTTGATTATCACCATTTTTTTTATAATATTTTTTTTTGTATTATAATACTATTATTATTATAATCATAAATCAAGAAAACTACAACATAGAATTTCTGGAATTTTTAAAAAAAATAAAATAAAATAAAATAAATAAACAAAAACTCAAAGAGTCCTAGATAAACTTGTAATATATTGTTGTTAAATTGTATAAGTTTCATGATTTAATTAATAAGAAATGCTTTTTGATTACTAAATTTAATTTAACCCTTAAAATCTAGAAAAAAATAAAGAGAAAAAAATGGAAACCAGAAATATTAAAATGTAAAAAAAAAAAAAACATTTTAATAATATTTAGTAATATTAAGAAAATGTATTTTACTTTAAATAAAAAAACTTTTTGAATTTATTTTTTTTAATGAAAATTTAATTTAACCATTAAAATGAAATCCAGAAAAATGTAAACAGAAAGACGGAATCCAGAAAAAAAAATAAAGCAGAAAAAAAACACCAGAATTTAGAATAAATATAAAATGTATTTCATAGGGCCCTAGCTAATCAAACTGAGCCAGACATTTGACTATATCATCTAGTTAAGCCAGGGCTTTCCTACTGCTCAAACAATAGAGCATGGCACTAACAACACCACGAGAATGCAAGAACTGATAAAATATGTACCTTGAATGCAGTGCAAGTCACTTTGGATAAAAGCATCTGTCAAAGGCATAAATGTAAATGACTATTAGCATTGCTTTTTCTGTCTTTCTCTAGTATGTTTATTATTTCTGTGTCTCTCTAGAGCACATTTCCAGTGCTGTATCAGTCTCTCTGTCTGAACGACTCAGACCTGTGGCTCACGTTCTCACGCAGTTCCTGCTGCGAACAGAGAAGAAGATCTCTCTCTTTCAGCAGGTGAGCTGTCAATCAACAGTCTGCACCAATCAGAATGCTCACAGAGCTCTGACTCTATTTCAGTCTCTTTCTCAGGTGTTGGTGGTTCAGGCCTTACGGCCGGATCGCTTACAGAGTGCAATGGCAGCTTTTGCATCTCAAGCTTTGGGTAAGTTCAGAGAGAGACGGCACACACACACACACACACAGTTCAGAGTCAGGCATGTATAATATATCTGACGGCTGACTCTCACTCTTTGTCATCAGTTTGTGTCGAGCTTTTCTCTGGAGCTTAATTATGATTCACAGAGTGAACTCAACCTTCAGATATATTATAAATACCTCACGCACAGCTCTCTGCGTGCGTGCGTGTGTGTGTGTGGTCGATAGAGGGATATTGATTTAGGTTTAGTCATCAGCTTATTATAACTTTCAAATCAGTCAAGTGTGAAGCCACACACACACACAATTAGTGCTGATTGATGCTCTCTTGGGCCACTTGCAATGAGACACAATTAAAACCTGAGCAAACACAACATTCATCTCCTTCACCTGCAACATTGTAGAAGTATAAATCCCAGGCTAATTTAGAGTGTGTTTTCCTTTAAGAACTGCCTCTGGATTGTAGAATAAGTTAGCATGAGTTTCTACTAGTTCTACTTGGCTGAACAAAACAAGCCCTAATACAACAAGAACAGAGAACGCAAACACACACGAGTATATCACATAATATCACTCCACTATAGTGCGCTTTTGGGCTGTTATGCACAAACTGCTTGTACTGTAGAAGAAGGAGTCAGTGTGAGGCTCTGCCAGCAGAGGGAGCCGCTGATGTCTCGCTTCTGCTGGTGGTTTTGAGGAATTTGATGGGCTGATGGTGGTTTTTTTGGATATCCATTACGATTATCGATTCATGCTTGGACTTTATATCTTATGTCCTCAAACAGCAGTTTGCCTCATTTGTAGAGATTTATTGGTGGACTAGCAATTGAACTCTTGACAGAAATGTGTTTTTAAAATCCTCGACTTTTCTCTTTCAATTCATCAGCTGTGAGTCCGAAACTCTGGAGCTGATTTTTAATCGTAGGTTTGTGCGCTAAACGTTTAAGCTGTCTAAGCAATGCTTGTAGAGATGTATTCATCTAATAACTTTACAGTTTTAGTTTAGATCATGTTAGCAGGCAGCAGCCCTTCCGTCAGGAGTGCAACTGAGTCTGGATTCAGACAGAAGATGAGGTTGTTCGGATCGATTTGGCTATTTGTACATTTCAATATCAAATGGAATCAGTCCTGAGCCAAAGCCCTGACTCACTCCATTACCTGTTAGTGCTGATCGATCAGATTTTGCACTCGCTGTTTCTCCAGTCTTGAAGGTTACAGAAGGTTAGAGGTAGAAATAAAAAATAATACATAATATAGTTTCACATTCTATTTTAATATTAATATATAATATACTGTCATTTTAATAATAATTTTATATATAAAATATAAATATTTGTAAAATTTTTAATAAAATATATTATTATTATTATTTATAAAAATATCGCTAAATGTAGTTTC
>NW_015642562.1:949929-959384 GCF_001515625.1 Sinocyclocheilus rhinocerous
TATAATATTTTCTGTAAAAATTATTATTTATATATATATATATATATATATATATTGAGAGAGAGTGAAATGCAAAGTATGTATTTCATTTTATTTATGACTTAATTTGTGTATGTATATGTTATTTTTTTACATTTTTAAAAACAGTGCAATTTCATATACTTCATAACTTCATAATACTTATGACATGGTTTATATAATTTGTATGTATAATTAGTAAATATAAATAGTTTCATATTATGTGGTATTTTCTAATTTATTTATTTTGTAATATTTTTCTGTAATAAAAATAAATTACATATGACATGGTTTATATATATTTTTTATGTTAAAGAAATCTAATATTTTTTATCATTGTCAGGTGTGTACATTTTTGACCTTGCTTCTGGTGAAACTTGTGGACCCTTTGTTTTTCAGTGGATGTTACCCAAACCCTCAGACAGCTGGCATAAACACTGTGTTTGGGGTTCATGGTGGGTGATGTGTAACCTGGAAACAGCAGCGCTTTGAGCTCACAAATCATCAGTGTGAACAGCAGCCCTCGTTCCAAACACTCCCACCGTCTCCCTCTCTACCTTTCTCTCTTTCTTACACACACACACACACACACACACACACACATGCACGGGTTTCATTACTGATAATACAGCAGTTTTGCCATCACCAGCACTTCTGCAGCCACATTCAGTAAAATTAATTGCCTAATTAGCAAATAAAATGGCTTGTTTGCCAGCTACTGTGGTTTAGTATGCAAGACATTTAGTCCAAGGGTGAACCATCGGTTAGTCAGTGATTAGTGTTTCCAGTGTACGCTATAATTCATTTTTCCAAACACTATTGATTTTAGTGGAGGAAGAGAGGAGGAGGACAAGAACGAGATGAGGAAAGAGGGCCTGCGATATATTTTTAACTGTTAAGCGATCGGTGCTGACAAGAGTCGGGCTGTCTGCGGTCTCAGTTTGATGTAGCTGACCGCGGTAATGATGCCAGAGCAAACCTCATTGCTTCAACTGCCTGCATACGAGCGCTTTTCACTGGAAAATGCAGAGCACATTCAATGTAACTCGCCCCATTCCCCTCGCAAGGAATATTCAGAGTTAAATAGAAACTACTAGTCAAAATGACTACAGTTTGTGAAAACGTTGATAGAATTCACTTTTTGTGTTCTACTGTTGATATGCACTACTAATGCGTCAGTAAGGATTCGTTAAATTGATCAAAAGTGACAGCAAAGGCATTTATAATGTTACAAAAGATTTCTATTTCAAATAAATGCTGTTCTTTTGAACTTTCTGTTCATCAAAGAATCCTGACAAATAAAATGTACCACAGTTTCACAAAAATACTCGTCAGCACAACTGTTTTCAACATTGATAATAATCAGAAATGCTTCTTGAGCAGCAAATCAGCATATTAGAATGATTTCTGAAGATCATGTGACACTGATCTGATGATCTGATCACAGAAATAAATTACATTTTGACATATATTCATATAGACAACAGTTATTTTGAATTATAATAATATTTCATACTATTACTCTTTACTGTATTTTTGATTCAGTTTTAATTCCATATTTAGTTTTTTATTTTAATTTTAGTTAAAGTTTTGGAAATTTTGTTGTGCTTTTTTTGTAATTTAGTTGTTTTTAGTGTAATTTTAGTTTGTCTTAGGACATCAATGTGTCGTCACGAGCCGTAGGGTTTAATTTGGATTTGTCTGTGCATGTTTGTTTTACTCTCATAGATTTTGTTTTCATTGCCATGCATTATACGACTGATAGACTGCAACGGTTGGACTTAAAAATCATCATATGTGTTCTACTGAAGAAACAAAGTCACCTACATCTTGGATGCCCTGGGGGTAAGCAGATAAACATCCAATTTTCATTTTTGGGTGAACTAACCCTTTAAGAACTGCCTCTGGATTGTAGAATAAGTTAGCATGAGTTTCTAATAGTTCTACTTGGCTGGATCTCAGTGTTTGATGGGGAATGCTGGTTGTGTGTGTGTGTGTGATGGAGGCTGGCAGATCTCCTGATGGTTTTCCAGTGGACGCCGTCTCGCTTCCGTGGAGATAATCAGAACTGTAGATTTTCCCGTAAACAACACAGACACACAGTTTCTCCTGAAGAGCCGGCAGAGGCTCGACATGTCCGGGTCAAAGACGACACACACACACACACACACACACACACACACTGAGTCCATCTCCCTCGAGGCTCTCACACACACACACACACACACACACACACACAGGACGTTCTTCAGTGTTCGAAACACCTTACGGTGTCAATTACCCTTCACACAGGGGTCCTTCTGTCCCTCTATCGTCTGTTTTTGTCTTTTTTTCTCTTTTTCTACCTGTTCACTATTTTTCTGCGTTTTGACTCACAGTATATGAGCTGTAAATGTGAAGAGCAGCTTGTCTGAAGACGCTGCGTCACTCCGTTCACTCTTTTCTCGCACACAGACTGTAGATGGTTTGATGGGATGAGTTCAGAGGGTCACGCTGATGCAATAATACCACACTAAAATAAATAACATTCCTCATGAATAGTAATGTTTGTTCCACTGCCATTAACAGAACTGAAGCAGAACTGGCTAAATCTTTAATACATCTGAGCCACTATAAAAGGGGGAAAAATAGTTTTTCTTTCTAGTTAAACTTCTGGTGGTAATTGTTCTATGGAAGTAAATAAACCTTAATTTATTTTATTTTAAATGATTTTGAACCATATTATAACATTTAACATATTGAATTGTAAATATTTATTTTTATTTTTTTATTATGAACCTTATTATAACATTTAACATTTCATGTTAATGAACATAAATTAATATTTTATTATTTTATATACTATATTGAATGTATTTGTATTTACTGTACAGTTGAATTGGTTCATAGGGTTACACTGATACTATTAATAACGCTTATTTTATTTTTTTTAATTAACACATTTTATTTCTGTTTGATTTTGAACCATATTTTAACATTTAATATTTCAAGTTGTTATAAATATAAATTAACACATTTTATTTTATTTCTATTTCTTTTTTTATTATGAACCATATTATAACATTTAATATTTAATATTATATTTTGTTTTTTATTAACCTTATAGCATTTAACATTTCAAATGATACCAGTTATTTTTTTTATTTTATTTTCAAATGGGTTTTGTGGGTTATGCTAATGCTATAACTATTATATCCGTAAAATAAATAATAACATTCCTCATAAATAGTAATGTCCGTTCTGCCTCCATTAGCTCTAATGCCGCATCATTAGGAATTAAAGCAGAACTCAGTAAATCTTTAAATACGTCCTGACTAGCAGAAGACCTTTTCCCATGGCACCGGCGTGTCCTGAAGAATTACTCTGACTCTAAACATGAGTCACGACAGACTCCTGCGGGAGGAAACCTCTGCGCTTTGAAGGGTCTGACTTGAACTTTATGCCCTCAGAGTTCTGATATACTGAACCCGGAGAGAGATCTGTTAACTCTTAGCGGCCAATCACCTGAGCCGGAAATGTCATGTGACTGCTCCTCCTACCATATTAGGGCAAACCAGGGAATGCTGAAGCTCATTTATACGATGCTTAATGAATTTTTCTTTCCGTTTTTATCAATTTTGATAAATTTTTTAATTAAATTCAGCTTTAATAGTCAATTTAATGGGCTGGACTGGCTGTCTGAGACTTGTTAATCAATTGTAATAAATACTATTAATAAATACCATTAAAGTATTTATTTAGTAACATTTTGAATTATCTTTTATTTTTATATATTAATTTTTTTATTTAAATGTCAAGTTTTAGTAACATTTAAAGGGGTCATATGATGCTTTTTTAAAGATCATTATTTTGTGTATTTGGTGAAACAGAATATGTTGACATGCTTTAATGTTCAAAAAACACATTATTTTTCAAATACTGTACATTATTGTAGGTCCTCTATGCCCCGCCTCTCTCAAACGCTTCGTTTTCTACAAAGTCCCTCCTTCCGACAAGCGCAGTCTGCTCTGATTGGCCAGCTGACCCAGTGCATTGTGATTGGCCGAACACCGCAAGCACTCGTCGGAAATGTAACGCCCCTTACCATAATCGCGAGCTTCATCTTTCAAAATAAATGTAAAGACAGTAAATAATGTCATTAGTTTTACCATCAGTTCGAGCCCGAAAGGGGAACAGAGTCGCGTGACAGACACAGTGATGAAGCTGGTATGTGTTTGCAGTACACAAGCCACGGTTAAGACAGCTGACTCCACTGTGATGTGACCCTGTCTCTCTCTCACACACGCGCGCGTGCACGCACACACACATGATGCGCAAAACTCCGCATTTGAACAGTCAATAGCAAATACTTAAACTAATAACAAAACATACTTACAGTCGCTGATTCAGAAGCGCCAGATTGTCATAGCAAAGTCAGAATTACCTCCTCTCCTAGGTTCATGAAACGGTCGTCCATAAAATGCATTGCTGTTCTGTTGTAAGTAATCTTAATGCATCTACTTTCGGAAGGCCAAATAAAGTGGTTTTGCTTTCGCCTAGAAACACACAGCTTCTCCCTGACATGGCTGCTTCAACACTAACTGCGGTTACTGAAACCACGCCTTCTTTCTTTGCGTGCACATTTGGGCTGCATTATGCTAATATTTCCACATAGTGAGGTAGATATGTGGGGCGTGTTAGAACGAGCCGTTTTAGGGGGGCGTGGCAGAGTCTTAACTTTGATAAAGAATATCTCTTTGGTTTTGAGACTTTAGTCTTTGCAACTTCAGGAATCTTATCTATGCACAATCAGCTTGTAACACTCCAAAGAGAAAGGAAAACTTGAAATCGCATCATATGACCCCTTTAACATTTCAGGTTTTATGAAATAACAATTTATGTTTTTTATTTTATTTTAATTTAATTGTATACATTTATTTTATTATTTTATTATGAGCCTCATTAAAACACTTACCATTTAAAGATGCATAAATAACATTATTTTATTTTAGAATTTTTCTCATTTATTTGGAACCTAATTTGTAACATTTAACATTTCATGTTTAAATTTTTTTTATAAACCTTATTATAACATTTTAACATTTCAAGAAATTTATTTATTTATTTATTCATCACTTTAAGATAATACTGTAAGTACAGTTATACCAGACAGACCAATTCATCTGCCAATATTTTAAACTTGAAAAACTTTTAAACTTTCTTTTCTTTTTTATTAAATTAACGTATGTATTTTATTTTATTTTGAGGAATCTAATTTGAGCATGTTTTATAAACTTTTTTTATAAACCTTATTATAACATTTAACATTTCAAGAAATGTATTTATTTATTTATTCATCACTTTAAGATAATACTGTAAGTACAGTTATACCAGACAGACCAATTCATCTGCCAATATTTTAAACTTGAAAAACTTTTAAACTTTCTTTTCTTTTTTATTAAATTAACGTATGTATTTTATTTTATTTTGAGGAATCTAATTTGAGCATGTTTTATAAACTTTTATTTTATAGCTATCTTTTATTTTATTTTATTTTGAATCTCCTTGTGAAGTGTTACCTGAGTAACTTCTTACAATTTCTAATTTCATCTTCCTTCATTTTCACAGCAGTGATTCTGCAGTAGCAGTAATACCGGGGTATTTTCGAGCAGACAGACGGCTTCATTGGTGATAATGAGAGCGCTTGAGCTTGTATTTTCAGTCTCTGATCTTTTCTTCAGTCTGCTGTATCTCTGTGATGTATTGGCTGGCGTCACTGAAGGTCACGCTCTTCTTATGCTGCCGTTCCAACTGGCCGCTACCTCCGCTTTTATTTACTCACTAAGGCCAACTTTCACTCTCATTGGCTGTTTGGCGGTTGTTCACGTTGGATCCAGTTGAAAGACTTTCGGATGCTTTCCAGAGTCTTAACGGTGTTCCTCAGAGAGAGAGAGAGAGAGTTTGATGTCTGACGCTGAGTCACTGTGTGTACGCTAACTCAAAATGCTAATGGATCTTTGTTTCTAATCCGCTTACAAGTGACGCTAAACTGCAGAGTCATTTAACGGCTGTTACGGGCCGGACCCGCTGTCTGAGACAGGTTAAACCTGCTCTGCGGAGTAGAATAGCTGTGTGCTGGCCTGTTCTCGTGGTTGCTATGGAAATGAAATGTAAGGTCGCTTGAAGATATTCGGTCGCTCTCAAGAGTGCAGAGCTCGACTAGAATGACAACGATGTGCCGCATTGTGTGTGTGTGTGCGTGTGTGCATAGCTGTAGTTTGCAAACAAAATTGTCTTGAGAAGTTATGAGGGAATGTCCTCATTTTGAAAAATTATTCATAATTAAACAAAATATATTTTGTTTTCTCTAAAAAGTGTTCTCTCAGGGTTCAGGGTTTTTTTTTTAATCTTTGTTCTCAGGGAGGGGTTAGACTGTATTAGGAAAAGTTAGTTAAAAAAAATTAATTACATTTTTTTTCTATAAAAATTCTCTCAGGGGTTGGGTTAGACTTAAAAAGTTACTTTTTATATATATTTTGTTATGTTCTCTCGGTTTGGTTTAGACTGTGATTAAAAATGATTCATAATTAATAATTTTTTTAATAAAAAAAGTTTTCTCTCAGGGTTGGGTTAGACTGTAATTTTAGAAAAATGGGAAAAGAGAGAATTTTTTCTCTCTAAAAGTGTTCTCTTGGAGTTTGGCTTAGACTGTGGTCATTGTCGTTATCTTTATATAAAAGAACCAATGTCTGTGATGGGTGCTGATTTACAGAGAAAGGGAAACAGATAAACATTTTATCCATTTGAATCCCTTTTTAAGTTGGAATGGCTGCCTAAATAGATTCTAATGAATAATATTAATAAACGCTATTTATTATACTAATATTTATTAATGTTTTGAATTGGATTTCATTTTTATATTTTCACTTTTCATTTTAATCTTACTTTAAGTTTTAGTAATTTTGTTGTATTTTCATTTAATTTATTTTAGTAATTTTAGTACTTCAACATTTCAATTTGTTGCCAAGTCAACATTTCTAATTTTTATTAAAAATGTATTATGGTGAGATTTTTTAAAAAATCTTTTATTTAAATTTTAATTTATTTCAGGTTTCAATAACCAAAAATAATTTTCTATATTTTCAGTTTTGTTTAACAGTGATGACAACATTGATATGTTGTAAGAATAAAATAAATAATTAAAATAAGTAATAAAAAAATAAAATTCAATAATTAATAAAATGAATCTTGCATTTAATATTTTATTCTTCGTTCTTAAACTATTATTAAAATTCTATTATTTTTATTTCCTTTTTTCCCCTTTCTTTTTCTTTTTCTTTATGATGGCTGTGTAAAAGTCTTTGACTCACCAGTGAGCGTGAAATGTGCTGTATAAATAACTCACACTGGGCTGGATAATTGTTCTTGTGGAAACCCTGCAGAAGCTCACAGTCGTGTGGAGAGGAGAGCTGGATCTTACCGAGTACTGAAGATACATCTGAATATCATCTGTGTACAGTGTCATCTGACAGATGATGCAAATCAATAAAGTACCATGTACCTGTCTGTCTGTATCTGAGTTACCTAGATGACAACATGTCTGTCTGCTTCAGTTTGTCAGTCTGTCTGTGAACTAACGTGTGTGTGTGTGTGTGTGTGCAGGGATGAGGGAACTGTCTCCTCCTCCGCTGAATCTTAAGAGTCTGTGTGGAGAGAGTCTGAGCCTGTCTTACTGATCATCTCTGCCGGCGCGGATCCATCTCAGGAGCTCCTGGGACTCGCCAGTCAGATCGTGGGGTGAGAAAACTACCGTGAGGTTCGACACACACACACACACTCGCGTTGGTTTTTATGGTTTACAGGGACAACACCAACCCTACACCTAAACACCACTCAAAGGAAATTTTTTTGATTTTCAAAAAAACACCATTTAGTGTTTTTTTAAGCCTTTTGAATTACGGGGACATCCTCATAAACCACATTCACATTGTAATACGTCTGTCATACCCGTCATTATGCGAATTTGTGTCCTCATAAATCACATAAACACGCACACTAAGTTGAAGTACTAAAATAACTGAAAATTAATAAAATAAGACTAAAAACTAAAACTGAATAAAAAAGATGTAGACATAAAAAAACCCCAATAAAAAATAAAAACGTCAAAATTACTAAAACTTGAAATAAAATTAAAATTAAACAAAATATGAAAATAAAATCTAATTCAAAATATATGGGGTCTGTAAGATTTTTAACACTAGAACCGCCACGGGGTAAATTTTACCCGTGGCTGTTTTTAAAGGGGTCATGTGATGTTGCTAAAAAGAAAATTATTTTGTGTATTTGGTGTAATGAAATGTGTTTATGCGGTTTAAGGTTAAAAAAACACATTATTTTCCACATACTGTACATTATTGTTTCTCCTCTATGCCCCGCCTTTCTGAAACGCGTCGATTTTTACAATGGTCAAATTTACCCTCTATATAATGCCTGTATGTTCACGCTGTCATTTTCGTGCCGCTTATGTTTTAACATTGTACATTGCTAGGCAACGCCTTTCACTCACTGAATTAGCGGTTATCAGTTTCACAAATAAAGACAAAATGAGTAAAAGAAGGAGATTTATGAATGCTGAAGAGGTATAAGAAGCACTAAATGCCATGAGCGATGGAGAGTCTGATGGTGATAGGCTATTTTAGTAATTTAAATAACATAGGTTATCTTAATATATTGATTAATGACATTGTATTATAATAGCCTGTTACACCACCCAAATATGTATTTACTTCCTTCTAATTCTCGTTGTCAGTGCAGGCTTGTTTAGCTTAATATTGACCGTTCTGAAAAGTGAAATAATATGTTCTTTAGCCATTCAAAAACAGCTGTCATGTGCGTGGGTAAAATTTACCCGCTGGCGCTTTTAGGTATACAGCGACCCCTGGCGGTTCTAGTGTTAAATGACTTTGAAAGAAGTCTCTTCAATGCTGTTTTTATGTAATCAAAAATATAGAAAAAAACAGAAATATTATGAAATAGTATTACAATTTAAAATGACTGTTTTCTATTGTAATATATTTTAAAATATAATTTATTTCTGTGATCAAAGCTGAATTTTCAGCATCATTACTCCTGTCATTATCTTCACTTCTTATCTGTGCTGTCTAATTAATTAGAGCTGAAATGACTCTTGTTGTAACGTGAGAGTGAATCTGTGTGAGGATGATTACTTGCAGATATTTTAATTGCTTTTTGTTTTCATTTCTGTTCTCATTCTCAAAATGTAAGATCTGTAATGGGTTTGGAGTCAATCAGATGAGGCTGTGAGAGAATGAAACACGCACAGGAGGGATTGTTATTGGTTTGATGCTTTGCATTTATTGATTTAATATGTTGTAGCGAGACATCTAATCTCTCTCTGTGTGTGTGTGTGTGTGTGTGTGTGTGTGTATATGTATATG
>NW_015642562.1:959426-966591 GCF_001515625.1 Sinocyclocheilus rhinocerous
GTTTTATCCTAATGTTACTCATAATTGTTCAAAATTTGGATTAATTATTTAATTTTTGTTTTGCCATTTCTATCGTTTATTGTTCGCTTCTGTGTTGCTATTTATTCTAGTCTGCCTGTTTCCTGAAGAAAAAAATCTGATCTGATGTAATGAATAAAACCTTTTTTTTTTGATTACCCGAAGTTTATTGGTGTTCTTCTTGTATAATTCAAATTATAAATTATATAACTAAACAAATTAATAATTAATTAGGTGAAGCTGTGCTCTTGAATTTGTCATCGCATCATCCTATGCAATGTGGTGAATTAGGCCTCTTATTGCTCATTATTGTCTATAGGCTATTTTAGTAATTTAAATAACATAGGTTATCTTAATATATTGATTAATGACATTGTATTATAATAGCCTGTTACACCACCCAAATATGTATTTACTTCCTTCTAATTCTCGTTGTCAGTGCAGGCTTGTTTAGCTTAATATTGACCGTTCTGAAAAGTGAAATAATATGTTCTTTAGCCATTCAAAAACAGCTGTCATGTGCGTGGGTAAAATTTACCCGCTGGCGCTTTTAGGTATACAGCGACCCCTGGCGGTTCTAGTGTTAAATGACTTTGAAAGAAGTCTCTTCAATGCTGTTTTTATGTAATCAAAAATATAGAAAAAAACAGAAATATTATGAAATAGTATTAAAATTTAAAATGACTGTTTTCTATTGTAATATATTTTAAAATATAATTTATTTCTGTGATCAAAGCTGAATTTTCAGCATCATTACTCCTGTCATTATCTTCACTTCTTATCTGTGCTGTCTAATTAATTAGAGCTGAAATGACTCTTGTTGTAACGTGAGAGTGAATCTGTGTGAGGATGATTACTTGCAGATATTTTAATTGCTTTTTGTTTTCATTTCTGTTCTCATTCTCAAAATGTAAGATCTGTAATGGGTTTGGAGTCAATCAGATGAGGCTGTGAGAGAATGAAACACGCACAGGAGGGATTGTTATTGGTTTGATGCTTTGCATTTATTGATTTAATATGTTGTAGCGAGACATCTAATCTCTCTCTGTGTGTGTGTGTGTGTGTGTGTGTGTGTGTATATGTATATGTGTATGTGCAGGGCTGGGGAGTAACGAAATACATGTAACGGCGTTACGTATTTAAAATACAAAATATGAGTAACTGTATTTCGTTATAATTACATTTTAAATAAGGGGTAATCAAATTACAGTTACATCCGAAAAGTATTTTAGATTACCAAATTGATTACTTTGAATTTTAATGTAATTTCTTAATTTAATATTTAAGTAAACTAAACAGTTTGGGGATTTTAACCAATAAGGCAACTGATTCTCCGTTGAAACAAAAAAAACTGCGTGCAGTAGCCTGTTCATTTAGCAACTCGTAGTGAGCGTGCATACATGCTCATCATCACGACACAAACATTCTCCTAGAATTCACACTTTGCATTCAGTTAACAGATCCATACGAATCATGCATGAAATAAAAGTTTATAAAGTCAAACAATAGCTTTGTGTGCTTTACAGATGAACTTGAAGTCTTTATTCATTCGAAATGTTCAAGAATAGATCATCTTTGGCACGGTAATGCGAGTTCATGATCCGATTCGTGAACAGATGATTCTTTTGAGTCAATCTTTTAAATGAATAATTTCTTTTGTTTAACGAAACCAGTGTGAATGGTTCACAAACTGGATAGATCTGAGGTGTGTTTCCTGAAAGCATCGTTAGCGAACTGTGGTTGTTAAATATTGAACTATAACGACATTACTGCGGATCTGTTTCACAGCTGACAGAGGCCTTCCTCTCCAGGCTCGCCTTTGTTTCTTTGGGAAACGAGCCCTGTCAATTTTGACTCAGCGATTCTTTTGTGCCGATCGCTTCTCCATAGAGAGGATTATCAGTGAAGTAATCACTTAATTGTATTCAAATTTAATTTATATTGATTGGTAGATTTAAATGATGTAACATGTTTTTGTTGTTGATAAAAGAAATGCTGTGGAAAACTGATGTTGTTAAAAATAAAATGCAAAGAAAACACAAATCTTATGACTGGTAGATGTCACTTTTATTTAGAGTTGGAAAACATAAAAACAAGGCATCAATTTAATATGTTCCTTTGTCGGCTTCAGATTCTGGTTGACTGCTGAGGTTCATGCGAAGTTCACTCCCATACTGCTCCAGTCCAGCCTGAAGGTCACCTATGAGGTCAGTGTGTGTCAAATATAATGTATTCTCTTTTTAATGAACCAATATTGATTCTTAAATCCCAAGATTTAATTTTTAATCTACTGTATGCTGTTTTTGGTTGATGCATCAACAAAACTTCATTAAACATAATTTTTAGCATGCTTCTTATTCAATAATCAAAATGAGCTTTGTGCTTTTTACTTGTGATATCAAACAAAGGTGGAAGCTTTGAACTGCTGTCAATTTTATCACAAATTAAAATTGTGATAAAATGTAAATGTATCTTAAATCAAGATACATTTGAGATGCACAGAGAAATGGAAAACTAAAACTAAAACCATAAAAAATGTTTTTTTTTTAAATAAAACTTGTATGAAAATATAAAAATTTAAACTTTTTTTATTCAGTATTTCTCATTTTCATTTACTTCGACTTAATGTACTAAAATATCTAAACATTATATAGACATTAGAAAAAAAAAAACTAAAAAAAAAAACTGACAAACACAAATAAATTACATTTGAAAAATTTTAAACTGAAAACAGATAATATTCAAATAAAAACTAATTCAAAATAGTAATAGAAACTGTAATAGTATAACAGTGGTTGGAAGTTGTATTCTCATTGTGTAGACATTTGCATTTAGAGAACAAATTGATGTATTGTTTCTTTTAATTTTTTTCCTAAAATTTTCTTTAACTGGTCTTAACAAGGTCTTAAAAAGCCTTAAATTTACCTTCATACATCCTGCAGAAACCCTCTTTAATGTCTTGTAACATTAAATCACTGTAGATGTGAACTGATCATCTCTTCCTCTTTACTACTAGTTACAGCACCACATGAACATAAGAAGGTGTTGAAATATATAGTACAATTTGCTGAAATGTTTAATGTCTCACATAATCAAAAATCAGTGTTTCAACTGCAGAAAGACATCAGTAAAGCAGCTTGTAAACAATGTCACATTAGGAAACATTCTCATCAATACTCAGGAAAAACATTCAATGCCCACATAATCAAGATCAGAATTGAGAATTGTAAAGCTTGTGGTTTGACAATCGAATCGAATTGTGACATTTTTGTCAACAGAGATGTATCTCAGACTGCTTGTCCATTAGCGATAGTGTGTGTGTGTGTGTGTGTGTGTGTGTGTGTGTTCAGGCTCCTCCAGGCCTCAATAAGAACCTGAAGCGGACGTATGAGTCCTGGAGCGTGGAGCAGATCAGTAAAGGCGGTCACCTGACTCGAGCTCAGTCGCTCTTCTGTCTGGCCTGGTTCCACTCTGTGTGTCAGGAGAGACGCAACTACATTCCACAGGTACACACCGGTCACATGACTGCAGACACAGTATATACTCAGACCATCGCTGGAATTCAGACAGGAGCTCTTGGATCTGTTTGGGCAATTATTTCAGACTCTGAATTAAAATACTGCGCGTCAGGCCTTTGAAGAGCTCCATTTAATTAACCGAGGCTTTTGCTTTTCTCTTTCATAATGTCTCTCGCTCGCTCCGTCTGTCTCTCTCTCCTAAAGTGGGCCGGATCTAATAAGCTGTGTAGGAGAAAACTAATTCATAGTGTCTCTTAAAAGGATTTTGTGAAAGAAGCAGGATGTTTCTTGCTTCATAGTTAAACTTAACTTTAAAATGGCAGTATTTTTATGATTATGACATCACAGGCTCATTAACATATTGCCACATAAACACTTATTCAGTATTCAGTGACGTGAAGTGACTGTGAACTGTGCATAGAGGTCGGTCGATTAGCAGAGATCCTTTCATGGTCTTAAAGAGACTCTTTTTGGTGCAAGAGATGTATATGGACTTCAGTGTGGAAAATGAAATGCTACAGGAGTGTCGATCATGAGCCTTTTGAAGGAAATGGAAACCAAAGGTTTATATCAGCCATTATAGAAAAACATGGTGTTATTTTCACCAGGGATCTTGACACAATCATCACAGCAGCCGTGCAGATTTCTGTTTGTCCAGGAAACAGTTCAGTAGACTTTACAGGATTTTACTAGTGCTGTCTCAATACCAAAATACCATATATCATGTATAATTTTACTCTGTCTCTCTCTCTCTCTATATAATAACAATTTATGAGTATATATAAATTATATAAGTAATTTATAAAATATATTTAGAATTGTTATAACTTACATTTCTATAATTTATATTGTAAATTAAATATAAAAAGTCAGTAAAGTATTAAAAAATGATAATGTATGTATATATATAATTTATAATATGTATAATTGATCAAATATAATGTACATTAAAATGTATTTTTTTTATACACTGTACTGCCAAAAACGGTAACGTAATACTTTTAACATCAGTAGCTTGACCATTTCAGATGTCAGGTGTTTAAAAAGGTTTTCTTTCAAACATTTGCTTAGATGAAATATTGCATGTTGTGAAAAGACTGAACAATATAGAGCTAAAGAAAAGATGAATGGCTTCACTGTGCCATGGAAATCATGTCAAGCTTTTGAAAAATGATTCCATATTTAATCATGATTAAAAAAAGACCTGGAGTTTCTATTGCACAGCAGGCTGAATATATATCAAATTAAATTGAACTGATGTTGATGATGATGTGTTTGTGTTGCACAGGGTTGGACGAAGTTCTACGAGTTCTCTGTCAGACCTGAGAGCCGGCTTTGAGATCATTGACCGTCTGTTTGAAGGTGTGTGTGTGTGTGTGTTTATCTATGTGTAATCTACATGAACTCATCATCTGAGGGTTTGTATGTTTTTTTTATTTGCATGTATTCGTATGTTTAGTTTGAGATCTTACTAGAGAATTTTCTTCTCATGTTTTTCAGGTGGGAAGTCGTTTCAGTGGGAATTCGTGCACGGTCTCCTGGAAAACGCCATCTACGTTTCCTGTGGGGTGGAGATCATAATGCGGTGACAGACAAAGTACATTCACACCATATTTTCACCATATTTCTGAGGTGGCCTTTTACACCCAAGTCCTTTTAGAGACAACTATACACAATTTTTATGACATTATTTATGAACCTTTTTGACTAGTTGGAATCCAGTCAAATGTTCTCAGTCAGATTTTACTGTATTTGTGAGGATATTTTCTAGTAGATTTTTCTTCTCATGTTTTTCAGGTGGGAAGTCGTTTCAGTGGGAATTCGTGCACGGTCTCCTGGAAAACGCCATCTACAGCGGCCGCATCAATAACGTGTTTGACCTGCGGGTCCTTCGCTCGTACCTGCAGCAGTTCTTTAATGCTCAGCTCCTCACACAGTCACACACACACTCGCGAGTCAAGAAAACACACGCTTTGATACACCTGCCCAACTCCTGCAGCATAGCGGTCAGTGTTCATATACACGCTATCTGTGCTGTATAGTTTACAAGAATTCAATTCTTCTAATTGTGCGTGCTTTTTGGACTGATACTACCTACAATCCTTTGCACTAGTGGATTAAATTCACCCCTCTGTGTGTGTAGGATTATCGTGCGGTGGTGGACGCTCTTCCTGAAGACAACAGACCCAGTTTCTTCGGCCTGCCTGCAAACATCGAGCACTCTGCACAGAGAATCATCAGCTCACAGGTGTGTGTGAGTGTGTGAGTGAGTGAGTGTGTGTGTGAGTGTGTGAGTGAGTGAGTGTGAGTGAGTGTGTGTGTGTGTGTGTGTTTGTCCAAATGAAGTTCTTAGCAATGCATATTACTAATCAAAAATTAAGTTTTGATATATTTACAGTAGGACATTTACAAAATATCTTCATGGAACATGATCTTTACTTAATATCCTAATGATTTTTGTCATAAAAGAAAAATCAATAATTTTGACCCATACAATGTATTGTTGGCTATTGCTACAAATATACCCCAGCGACTTAACACTGCTTTTGTGCTGCAGGGTCACATATAGTGTGAGAGTATACATACAATATACATATTGTATGTAATTTGCTTAAATATCTTTAAGCATGACTGTTTGGACTTTTATGAAATGGTATTTACAATAAGATTCCAGTAATGTTCATTGTTAGAGTGTATTGATTAAAAAAATAATAATAATACATTTTTAAATTTTAAAGTTGCATCTGTTATCATTAGTTAATGAACTATGAACTAACATTAATGATCAATGTATAATTAATATTTTAATTGAGTGTGTGTGTGTGTGTGTGTGTGTGAGAGAGAGAGAGAGACTTGTTTCCTGTGGGGTGGAGATCATAATGCGGTGACAGACAAAGTACATTCACACCATATTTTCACCATATTTCTGAGGTGGCCTTTTACACCCAAGTCCTTTTAGAGACAACTATACACAATTTTTATGACATTATTTATGAACCTTTTTGACTAGTTGGAATCCAGTCAAATGTTCTCAGTCAGATTTTACTGTATTTGTGAGGATATTTTCTAGTAGATTTGTATTTATTGAAGCAAACAGCAGTGTTTTCGAGGCAGAGGATGAAAAGTTTAGCTAAATTTAGGTTAACAATTCATAATAATTCATAGTTAATTTTCCTTCTATTTTTTGCAGTGTTGTTATTGTTAACTAAAACTATTAAAAATGGTTTTCAGTATTTGAAAAAAATCTAAAATATAATTTTAAAAGATTACAATTCTTATTAAATTAGATATGTTGCCTTGCCAACTTGAACTGCTAAAATGACTAAAAATAAAACTGAAATAAATGTGTAAATGAAATGCAACAACTTTGCCATTTTCTGTGTGATTACATGCAAAAAAAGATGACCAATGACAGTTCAGTATGCAAATATAACATTGTAACATGATAACATTGTAACATCTTTAGGTTAAGTGGCTCAAGCTGAATCACTGTAGCGTCTGGACCAATCAGACACACCATTTTTCATTTGATTTAACAAATCAATTATTCATTAGATTAACAAACGTTCACAGACCCCTCACCCAGTAAACATACTGGGAGCCCAGTTGTCTGTGAACAAGGCCCAGGA
>NW_015642562.1:968816-970957 GCF_001515625.1 Sinocyclocheilus rhinocerous
GTGTGTGTGTGTGTGTGTGGTGTTTATGTAGTATGTTAGACTAGTTTAAGTGTTTATGTAGTATGTTGGACTAGTTTAAGTGTTTATGTAGTTATTAAAGCCTTACTTGTATCACACTTGCCGTTGTTCATTGTTTGCTCATAACTGGAGTCCCTTATCATGCAGATTTATGCTACAAGCTCTGTGTAGAATTGTACAGTAAGAAAATAATTTCCCTTAACCAGGAAATTAACGTTCTTAGAATTGACAGACAGTTGACCCTGAGAGGTCAAGTAAATATCTACAGCGGATCTAAATATTTATAATTAATTATAACTAGTTATGATTAATTATTCATATTTCCCCATGAGCTGATTCGCTACATCACTAACAGTATTAATTGTGGTTTAATGCTTGTGAAATAATTACAGATATTTTTTGTGATGATTGACTGTGCAGAACTCTCCACCATAATGCTGTGTGTTCAGAGCTGTTGCTAGGGCATGGCTATGCAGATTTTTGGCTACATGAATATCCTGCTTTTTACTGAATGAAATACATGAATCACCCTCATTCAGCTCACTGTCGCTCTCTTGACTTCACACACACTCACATACACACACACTCTCTCTTTGTGTGTTCAGAGCGTTACGCTGAACTCCAATTTGTCACTGTCAGGTTTAGACTGATCTTTGCCACACTCACACACACACACACATACACAGAGAGAGTGCTGTAGAGACTGCGTGTGTGTGTTTAGCTCTTGTAATGAGACCAATTGATCATGTGTAAGAGTCACCTGCACCTTCCTTGCAGTTTGCCCCAATCACAGAGAGATGGAGGATAGTGTACGGTGAGATGTACTGCGCTCACCTCAGCTGTGTGTGTGTGTGTGCAGGTGATCTCTCAGTTGAGGATTCTGAGCAGGTCAGTAGCAGCCGGCTCCAAATTCGACCAAGAGATCTGGTCTAACGCTCTCTCACCTGTGCTCAACCTGTGGAAATGTCTCAACCAGGTAACTCATCGGCATTTTAGTGTCATAACATAATTATTATAATTTTATATATACAGGGGTGCACATAAGTTCCCTTTCAGTCGGTCACTCTCGACGTCATGTCGGTGACCGTCGAATTGGGATCTCGCTTAGAGAGACCAATCTACTTCGAGTGTAAACTAAACGAGCCAATGCACATTGGCATGCGATTATTGCATCCAGTTGCCGCTGATCACAGTGTGAGTATAAGTAGGCAGCCGGTGTAGTGCATATTCAGCTTTTCGCTTCGGAGCCGAGCGATCACATCGTTCTGCTCCTGACTACTCTACTGAGAGAAGAAGACTGAACGAGTTCAGCGCGCTCTTGGAGAGCTCTTCGTGTTGGCGGTACGGCGCTTCAGCGGTGGTGGTTTCCCGTGTCGAGTGGGTTGCACACATTAGGCTGCACTACCCCCTGTTTGTGTTGCAGGTGATCATCTCCCCTGTGCGCCTCAGCATGCTAAAAGAGCTTTTTCCCTAAAAGAGCATTCACGGGTGCACCTTTTAAAAGACGACATTGCGTGGCAAACTCAACGTTACGTCTTTGTAAAGACGATGTGGGTCTTGCTATAGACAACGTATCACCCGGGCGTTTCTGGATGCGGTCGTTACCTGGCGCTGGGTGATGGTCGCGATCGCTGCCTCACGTGCCTGGGCATGCTGAGCACTTTAGCATGCTGAGGTAGCGTTTGTGGATGAGTCATGTTCTCATTGCAGGAAGATGATCATCTGCTAACTCCTCCTCCCTCACCACTTTCGACGGTAGTGCAGCTAGGGGGTATACGGGGGTCCCCCCGGTGGAGCGGTCAGTTGCGATGTAGTTGTGCCCTGATACCGCCTCCACCCGGCAGGGCGAACTGTGCCTTTCCTCCCGGGTCTGTAGGTACTCGTCTGGTCTGGAGGCTGAGGCGGTCCGACGTTCTGCCCCAGCGGGCAGCTGCTGTCTCCACCCGGCCGCAGCGCCCCAGCCTGCTCGTCGCCGAGGGCGGCCCATTGCGTCCACCCCCGCTCCCGTGCCGCATCCGCAGCAGCCTCAAGCAAGCGGCGCCGTGGAGCTGGCCGTAGGCAGGCCACCCTGCCTGTCCAGGCCCCAGTCCACCTGGCGGTGAGCGGAAGAGCAAGAGGCCTCG
>NW_015642562.1:971933-985770 GCF_001515625.1 Sinocyclocheilus rhinocerous
CGTTTTCCCAGTGTTATCCAGTCTTACTCAGTGGGTAGTGCCATAGTAGCAGTAGCTGGTCCTCTTGTGCAGGCCCTGGCCTGCGCCAAAAAATAGGGGCGCAGGTGGCTTCCACAGGACACTGGTAGGGGCAGTATCCGTGGCACTTTGGTAGGGATCCCAATTCGTCGGTCACCGACGTGACATCGAGAATGACCGACTGAAAGGGAACGTCTCGGTTACGTATGTAATCCTCGTTCCCTGAAGGAGGGAACGGAGACGTCACGTCTCGTCGCCATGGCTGCTGTACCACCGCTGAGCTCCTCAACGAAAACCTGAATATGTGCTGCACCGGCTGCCTACTTATACTCACGCTGTGATCAGCAGCATGTTCCCTCCTTCAGGGAACGAAGGTTACATACGTAACCGAGACATTTTTCAGCCTGGTTCTCATAAGAGCACCTCGAGATTTGGTTTGGTCCTCACACTGCACATAGTGTGACCCATTAAATATAATTTAAAAAAATAAATTAATAATAGTGATAATAATATTATTGCACTTTATTTATTTAGTTTTTTTATAAACAAAATGATAATGTGATAGTACTATTATATTTTTAAATAAAAAGGGAGTATTAAATAAAAATAAAATTATTTTATAGTAAACTTAAAAATAAAATGCTAATATTTACTTTTTTCTTTAAATATAAATTTTCATCATTTCCAAACTTAAAAGTCAGCATTTTGGTGGGTTGCCGGCAATTAAATATAACAATCTATGCACTGCCGAGTGAGTGAAGCACGTCAGTGAATGAAATGTCAAAGTTTTGCATTGTGCTTTAAAAACGGCAGCGGGTAGCCTAGATTTATGTTTAGCTGATTTAGTTTTAATAGAAATCTTATACATTACAGTTTGTCGATCTAAAATGATAATTGTGCATTAACAGCTGTCAACCATTTCGGTACACAAATGAGTGGTCTGAACTTCTTTACACAGCGCATTTTTATCACTTATGTGCACCCCTGTATATATATATTTTTATATAATATAATTTTATATAGCAATTTTTATATACAATTTTGTGTCCAATAAGTCCAGGTATAATGTTTCTTTTTTTTTCGCACCTTATACAGCTGTATTTATAATAATTGTTTTAATAATGTTTTTAATTAATAATTATTATTTATTGTTTATAATAATTATTTATTGTTTAAATAATATTAATAATTAAATACAAATGTATGGTAATTCATTATTTATTTTCCTTCTATTTTTGTAGTGTTGTTATTGTAAAGTAAAACTGTTAACAATGGATTCAGTAATTTAAATAAATCTGAAAATAAAATAGTAAATATTTTTACTATTGTAAAGTAAAACTGTTAAAAATGGATTCAGTGATTTAAATAAATATTTAAAAAAATATTTTTATGAATTATTTTAAAATTAGAAATGTTGCCTTATCAACTAACTGCAATAAATAAGTTTACATTGAAGTACTAAGAATATATATTTATTAATATATAAATATAAATAAAAATATTAAAGCTAAATAGAAATATAAAAAAACTAATAACAATCACAAAAGCACATAAAATTGCTAAAAAAATAAAATAAAATAAATCTAAAAATAACTAATTCAAAATATCAATAAATACTATAATAGTATATAAATGTTGTCTCTTTGACCCTTACAATTAAAAGGGCTGTTTTTTTGCTAATGTATGTACAGTATACTGTAAGATGTCTATGTAAAAGCCCCTTCACATGTGAAATGAATAACAACACATTTCTGTGAGTTTTCTGTCAGTTCGGTCTAGTTTTTAACTGCTCATCCTTCAATAACAGCCTATTGTGACAGAATCATAAAACAACCCGAGCTGAAATGTGTCACTCAAAATGTTTTAGGCATCATGAGAACTCGCAAACACAATTTTATCTCCCGGCAGACAGATATTGTGTTGTTTCACTCCTGGAAATTGCATAAAAACAGGCAATCAGATATTGGCCAGCTGTTTTGTGTGCAATATGCAGTAAACAGTGCGTGGTCATATCGTTTAGGCTAGAGTCTAGATTTTGATTGGCTCTTGCCTCTTTCTCAGGGTTCCTCATTGATCCATCAGAAGGTGGCTCCGCCCAGCGAGGGCGTCAGCTCTCCCGTTCTCTCATTCGTCCAGCTGGAGCAGTTTAAAGGGGTCATGTGATGCGATTTCAATTTTTCCTTTCTCTTTGAAGTGTTACAAGCTCTTGGTGCATAAGGACGCTCCTTCATCGAATCCGCTGGCCGCACCGTTTCCTTAGACCGCCTGCCGTTCCTCACTCTAGCCCGCCATGTGTGATGCTGTGTTTCGTTGTGGTGCGATTGGTCCAGAGCATGCACCAATCGCTGGCCTTGCTCTGTAAGAGGGACGTCCCTCCTGACCGCTGACATACACAAACTGGTCACTGCGCTTCTGAACCAGGAGGTAAGACTGAACACCTGCACCTGCTTGATTAATTAAACAATACAGTTTGATAGTTATATAGTGATTACACCGTATCATATTTGCTGAATGAAATCCAGTATTTGTTTCTTATTTTGTGATGCTGATTCCAAAAATAGTGGAATAAATACATTTTTCTCGAGCATGTCACTTTCGGTTTCCAAAGAACTATTTGTTCAATTCTCGGCCCATTTTCACACGTATGACATTATTTTATGCCTAATCCTGAATTCAAATGTAGAAATTTTATTTTGTGTTCTTGGTTTTTTATTACATCTCTTCGGTTTTCATTAATTTTCATTTCAGTCAGTTTTTTTATATTTTATTTAAATTAACGATAACAACACTGGTTTTATATTTTATTTTATTTTAATTAATGTAAATGTAACTTTTATATTTTTAGTTTTCATTTTAGTTAACAATAACAACACTGGTTCTTGACATCTTGTGGGAAAAGACACATATGAAACAGTATTTTATTGTATTAAATGAAAAAAGATGTTACAAAGTTCTACTGGTTAGTGGGGGTTCAAGTTTTAGTAATTCTGTTGTGTGTTTTTGTCATTTTTTATTCTTTTTGTTTTACCTTAGTTCTTTTTACTTTCTATTCATTTTATTTCAGTAATTTTAATTAAAAAAATAATAATTTGCACTGCTTTTCATATATTAATAAGTGCATTAAAGCTGATATATAATTGATAAAAAAAACATTTATTCTTATTTTGTGGGGAAAAAAACTTTGATGGAAAGTTTTATAAATTTTTTTTACTCAACATCATAAAATTAAGCAATATTAAGCATTTTTTGCAAATCAGCAGCTATTTGTTTTGGGGATAAAGGCAATGTAATCGTTTGTTTCTCTGTGTCTCTCAGTGTCCGTTGAGTTGGCAGAATAAATGGGAAGACCCTGAAGACCCGTCGTGTCCCGAGCGCTCGCGATTCAGGTAAACAAACTCCTCTGTTGATCCAGAGGTCCTGGAATGTGTTTGACCTCCTCTAGGTGTCCTTGAGTTTGTTTAGCAGTGTCTATGATGCTAGAATGTGAGAATGCCACGAAGGAGCCGTGTTTGTTCAGGATGCACCTGGCCTTATTTTCCTGCTGTAATAGGGCCATGCAGAGCAATCATCTGACCTAATGAGTCTCTGGAGACATTAGCCCGCACCACCACAGGTCTCCCATCAGGCTCAGCAGATGCCGCGTGTGTCGAGGTGTCTCTGGTTGTTTTCAGAGTGTAAAGCCATCGGAATGTAGGCCGCAGTGACTCATCTGATTGTACGAGGGTTTTTCCGTTTTTTTTAATGCGCTTTACTCTCTTTTGTGCTTTGGCTTTGGATGAAAGCTCTTTGTGAATAGCAGCCCTGCCGTAAATTCCAGCTCTGTGAAGCTCATGACGTAGTTTCTGATAACACCGGGTCACAGCGCTCCGATGCCCGTATTCCACAATGTGGTTTGGTGATTGAACAACTATGAAGCATTCATGTAGCCTTTCAAAAATTGGTAACTTATTGTTGACTTTGGCTTTACTACAATAAAGCCATGTTAACTGGGGATTACTGGTCTAAATAAATGTGACCCTGGACCACAAAACCAGTCATAAGGGTCAATTTTTTAAAATTGGGATTTATACATTATCTGAAAGCTGAATAAATAAGCTTTCCTTTCCATTGATGTATGGTTTGTTAGGATAGGACAATATTTGGCCGAGATACGACTATTTGAAAATATGGAATCTGAGGGTGCAAAAAAAAATCCAAGTATTGAGAAAATCATCTTTAAAGTTGTCCAAATGAAGTTCTTAGCAATGCATATTACTAATCAAAAATTACGTTTTAATATATTTACGGTAGGAAATTTACAAAATATCTTCATGGAACATGATCTTTACTTAATATCCTAATGATTTTTGGCATAAAAGAAAAATCAATAATTTTGACCCATAAAATATATTTTTGGCTATTGCTACAAATATACCCCAGCGACTTAAGACTGCTTTTGTGCTGCAGGGTCACAAATACGAATATATATATATGATTTACAATGTCGGCCTGGCATGAGGATATCAAGGTAAAAAAAAACAAAAAAAACATTGATTATCAAACAAATTCAGTGGTTTGGGAAATGACAAATTATATATGCATGAAATATATCTTTAATGTTTATATTTTATGTATATATAATTTGTCATGTCCAAACCCTCTAAATGTTATTTATTTATAACCTTTATATCACTAGGCAAATCAAGTCACTAAACAAGATTATGAAATGAAGTTGGTGGTTTTGGACACGTCAAATTATATATAAATTAAATATGTTTATATATAATATAAAAGTTGTCTTATTTGTCTTATGTCTATATTTATTTTACCTTTATATCACTTGGCAAATCACATAAAAAACAAGATCATAAAATAAATAAAGAATAATAATAATAACAGATATTATTCTATATTTTATAGAATTTATTTTACTTTATTTACTTATTACTCCTGTACTGGTTTATTTTACTTACATTTTTTACATTTATATTGCTAGGCAAGTTAGTAGTTTTGGACATGACAAATTTTAATGATAGATGGATATATGATGATAGATAGATAGATAGATAGATAGATAGATAGATAGATAGATAGATAGATAGATAAACATGCACTTGATACACTGACCTTGCAGGAAGCAGGAGGAGCTACGTGGCGTGAATATTAAAGACATCAGCCAAGGACTCATGAATAATTAATGAGCGCACCAGCATCACCTGAGGGAGAGTCCATTACAGCTGAACACACACACAAACAGCAGCGTGTGTATTATCATGTACATCAATCACACGACTGACTTCATGTAATATTGTGATGGTGTGTGTATATGTGATTATGGGAATCTGTTTGTTTAGAGTTAGTGCTTCTGAAAATCCAGCCTGCTGTAAACACTAAAGCAGTGAATGTGAGCAGGTGTGTTCAGTGTTTGTCATCTGCTGATGTGTGTATACAGAAGTTTGGGAGCGAGACTTTTGATGATTTTTCTATGCACGTGAGAATCTCCAAAACATGTCTGGCTAACATTTATGTGGGGCTGAAATAAGAATATATATTTTGCATAAGGAAAATGAATTCTGTTTCAGAAACATTAAGATTTGTGACAATATTTTCATTTCACATTTTCACCTCAAAATTCTCATTACTAAGTGCAGATCTTTTTGCTGTTAAATAATAATAATAATAATAATTATTATTATTGCATAACAGCAGTAGTGGTGAAATATAATATTGTAATTTTATAAATTTAAAACAATAATCATTTGATTTTCTTGTTTTTATATGATAACAGCAATGTTTTTTATGCTATACATTTAAAATGATAATGATTATAATTATTTGTATTATAAATTGTCAGTAGTAGTATTAATAAAATAAAATTAATAAATTAATAAAATTAATAGGCCTACTTCTAATAGTATTTGCAGTATTTTCTTTAAAAGGGTATTTTTCTGATTTAAAAATATTTTATTACAGTATTTTACTATAATATAGTAGAAAATTAACTGTATTACATGTATTATTATGTATTACTGTATTGTTATGGATGTAAGAATAATGAGAATTCAAAAAAAAAAATACAAAAAGAACTCGTATGATAGCCTTCATATTTTTGATGCAGAATATATTTGTGACCCTGCAGCACGAAAGCAGTCTTAAGTCGCTGGGGTATATTTGTAGCAATAGCCAAAAAAAATTTGTATGGGTCAAAATTGTCGATTTTTCTTTTATGCCAAAAATCATTAGGATATTAAGTAAAGATCATGTTCCATGAAGATATTTTGTAAATTTCCTACCGTAAATATATTAAAACTTAATTTTTGATTAGTAATATGCATTGCTAAGAACTTAATTTGGACAGCTTTAAAGGCGATTATTTATTCATCTTTCAGATGATGTATAAATCTCAATTTAAAAAAATTGGCCCTCATGACTGGTTTTGTGGTCCAGGGTCACATATATGTAGTTTGTTTTGATTTTGTGGTGAAATGTGACCTGGACATGTTTTGGTGAGGTTCATTGCTCTCATTTGTCCAGTCAGAGTCTGAGACGAGAGCTGGAAATGAGCCACAGCGTCCACAAAACACCTGCCACGCGTGTCCGATCCGTCCGCCGCTGCTGATCTGAGTTAGTTTGACTGTAATTAGTCCTGCGGAGCGAGCCTCATGATGAATGTGTTTCTTCAGCTGGGCTGATGATGATTTGAGCTGCTCCCTCAGGCACTGCACTGAACCAAATCTCCCTGTAAACCAATGAAGGGGCAAGGTTGAGTGAACTTGAGAGGGAGAATTTAGGTGAAGGAATGTCAAGAGCTTTACAATATTGAAGCAATTCTGAGTTCAGACTTCCTCCACTGAAAGTCTTGCTGTAGCAAAAACAGCATTTTAAGGGTCCGAAATGATCCTGAAAACTAAATTCTGATTGTTTTTTGTTCCAAGAAACCTTGACTAATATTTTAAGTGGGCCTTAAGGGTCAAATATGGTGCCTAAAATGACTATAAAGCAGGTTTGTAGACACACAAACTGACAAAAAATGAAGGTCATGGAGGTCCGTGTGCTGAAACTCACCCCGAGATGGACTGTAATGGACCTCATGTGCGCTCCTCTAACAGATAATTCAATCTTATCCGTCAGCGCTATTATGACACCCACCTGCTCCAGTGAGTCGAATTTCCACAGCAGCAGCTGTTTATAGAGATCTGTGAAATCTGTAAATGTGAGCCGTCTATTCCCGACCAACAGATCTGAGCACAACACACACCTGCAGAAACGCACCGACTCTAATAAACAGGAGGTCGAGCATGTTTGTGGGTCGTGTTCTGCTAGTTCTTGAACACAGATCTTGTTGAAGTGACCTTGAAAAACAACATAATCTGCAATGTGACGTGTTTCTGAGTGGAAATGAATTTTAATTTTAGATGCAGATTGGTTGCTGTTAGGATTATTAAGTAAATAAAGGACTGTTTATTTATTTAATAATTATTTTTAATTAATCGTTTATTTTGTAATTATTATGTTTACTTATTCAGTAATATACAATGCAGCGTAATAATATTTAAAATAAAGGCCTATTCATTCATTACACTACTGTTCAAAAATTTGGGGCCAGTAAGATTTTTTTAAAACAAAAATGTATATTTTATTCATCATTGATGCATTAAATTGATCAAAAGTGACAGTAAAGATATTTATGTTGTTACAAAAAATTCCTATTTCAAATAAATGCTGTTGTTTTGAACTTTCTATTCATCAAAGAATCCTGAAAAATTTAATGTATCAAGGTTTTCACAAAAATATTCCACAGCACAACGGTTTTCAACATTGATAATAATCAGAAATGTTTCTTGAGCAGCAAATCAGCATATTAGAATGATTTCTGAAGATCATGTGACACTGAAGACTGCAGTAATGATGCTGAAAATTCAGCTTTGATCACAGAAATAAATTACAGTTTAACATATATTCATATAGAAAACAGTTATTTGAAAGTGTAATAATATTTGACAATATTACTGTTTTTACTGTATTTTTGCTCAAATAAATACAGCCTTTTTGAGCAGAAGAGAATCTAAAATCTTTAAAAAAAGAGCATTACTTTAAGAAAATGATTACTACAACAGTTGTGTTTGTTGATTGTTTGTTGATGTCCTAAACACACCTGCTACTGATAAACATAAAGATGGACACATACAGAAACAGTCCGCTGATGTTCTCAGAAAGACGCAGCATCTGAGTCTCTGCCGATCTGAAGCGTGAAGTCCTGTGAGGAGACGCAGCAGGTGCGGGAAGAGATGTGTGAGTGTGAGTGTGTGTGTGTGTGTGTGTGTGTGAGTGTGTGTGTGTGTGTGTGTGTGTGTGCAGGGATGGGTGGAGAGGGGCAGACTGCTGTCGGAGCTCTTCCACCGAGACACTTCCCTGAACGCACTGAGACAGGAGACCGCCAGGTGATGAACTGAACACCTTTCTGAATGAACTTGAGGAGACTTATGACTTGAGGAGAGTTATTATAGTTAACTAAAACTAAAACCACAAAAAAAAAAACTTGAAATGAAATAAACTTTAACTGAAATAAAATAAACCTATAAAATTAGAATTTTTTTCTCATTGCATTTAGTTTAACTTGATGTACTATAATAACTAAAGCTAAAATGAAAATAAAAATGGGAAAAGTAATAAAAGTAATACTAATGAAAAAAAAAAGCTCAATTGCAAAAATCAAAATTAAAACAATATTGAAAAATAAAAATTCAGGTTATTAATAAAAACTATAATAATATCTCAATGATACTATACAATAACTCTGCCTACTAAATTTAAAGGAATAGTTCATCCAAAATGAACATTTGCTGTAAATGTCCTCACCCTCAGGCCATCCAAGATGTAGATGAGTTTGTTTCTTCATCAGATTTGGAGAAATGTAGCATTGCATCAGTGTCTCAGCAATGGATGCTCTGCAGTGAATGGGTGCCGTCAGAATGAGAGTCCAAACAGCTGATAAAAACATCACAATAATCCACAAGTAATCCACACCTCTCCAGTCCATCAGTTAACATCTGGAGAAGACAAAAGCTGAAACAAATCCATCATTAAGACGTTTTTAACTAAAATATGAGTCCATGATCCATAATAACGCTTCCTTCAGTAAAAAAGTGTTCTGGTCTGAATCAGGAGAGAAATCTGCACAAATCAAGCATCGTTTACAAGCCGAAACAGCTCGAAACAAATATGTGGGTTGATTTATATGTGAGAGACAACAGGAGACAGACTTTTTCCACATACACCTGCTAAAATAAACATGAGGTAATTTACCTAACAAACACATGCTGAACTAAACTTGGGGGCATGCAAGTTACCTCAAGTCACGTACAGTTGTAAACTCAACACGAGGTAATTTATTTCACATACACCTACTAAACTGAACTTGCCGTGTCTCATGTAACAAATACCTGCTAAACTATCACCTGCACACCTGTTAAACTAAACTCATAAACATTTACTGAACTAAATGTGAGGTGACTTGAGGTAAATGTGAGGTGTGCTACTCTAGAAATCAGCTCATTTGCATAAAGAAGTTTTAAAGCTACAGTAACAAAAACAGCCTTAATTCCCCGTTTGGAAGGATTTGGAAGGATCTAAATTCCATGCTTTCCGATTTCATTTTTCTGGATTGTGTTTTAATGGTTTGATAAAATTTTAGTCATTAAACAGAATGTCTAATCACATGAATTCTAACCCTAACCATTTTCATAAAATCAATGTTGTAGTTGTTATAGTAATATTACTACTATTATTATTATTTTGAGTACATTTTTGTGGTTTAATAATTACTGATGGTAGTCTGTGTCGCTATTCGAATTGAATTCATTTTGCAGCCCAACTTTTGATTTATTCATTAAAAATTGTCTAAATGCTATAAAGTAAATTCCATTTTTATGTCTGGATTCTGCAATTCCATCCTCGTATTGTGCATTGCAGAAATCATATTGTACTACTACTAACAGAGGGTGAAAATGAAATAAAATGACCGCTAACATAAGTAAACCTCAGGGGAGAATATAAAACACTCTGTTTTAACCCTTGTGCGTCAATTAAAAAAAGTTACACATAGGTCCATAGTGGACAAAAATCTTTCTGTCTTTCTGTTAGGCTGATGAGCTGCTCTATGGACAGTTTAAAGTTTATGGCGTCATGGAGGGGTCAGATCACTGCCGCTAAACTACAAGTGAAGGAGCAAAACTCATGTTTAACAGGATTAAACGTGAGTGACAAACGTGCAGCTGCCGTGTGCCGGAGATCATGACACATGGATCCAGAGCGGAGCGGTGCTCTTCCTCAAACAGCAGTAACACACACACACACACACACACACTGAGGCGTTTCCACAATCCATTTCTATGATCGCACTACATGTTTTTGAATGGTCTTTGGCTGAATGTGGTGGTGTTTTTGTCATGATCACTGCACTAAAGTTTCTGTGAGACTGTAATTTTTTATTCCGTCTTGTTGCAGGTATTTATATTATTAAATAAAAGAGTTTTTCATAAAGATCCAACACACTCTCTATATTTAATTTCAGTGTGACTTTAGTACTTTATTGGCATGACAAAAACTGTGCATATGTCGACGCAACTTAGCTTTGAACAGTGAGAAATCCATGCAAATTTAACAGATTAAAAAAATAAAAAGTAACCAGTTCTAAAAGATATAGAAAAAAAATTTAAATTCAATTAGTAGATAATACAAATATGTAATACAAATACAAATAAAAGGGGGGAAAGGGAAAAAATAAAATCAAATAAATTGAAATATAAAATACTGAATTTAACAAACAGATAGTAATTTCAAAGATTCTTATTTAATATACAGTACTTTATCTTGTCAGTGTTATATTAGTTAACTAAAACTAAAACCATAAAAATAAAATAAATGGTTAAAGGTGCAGTAGGAGATCTTGGAAAATGCTAACTTTAGCCTGATAGCACTGAAAGCGAACGTCCCACGCTCCCTGCAATCGCCGTCCAAAGCCACGCCTCCTGAACGCATATAGGCTCACAGACCAGAGACAACATTACTACAATAGGCTACATCAGCGGTTCCCAATTCCAGCCCATATTCTGAAGTGAAATAAACTTCAACGGATTTCCCCTGTTCAGGGAGTAGGGAGCAATGAACACTGTGTAGGGATCATATCGATCGGAACACAGTTCATGCACGTAGCTCACTTCTAACGAGCTGGCGCATATAAAAAAAAAAAAACGTTAAAATTTTTTTTCATGTAGCTGCCAAGGAAACTTTTCACATTTTCATTTAGTTTAACTTTACGTACTAAAATAACCAAAACTGAAAATTAAATAAAAATTAATAAAAGCTATAGACATTAAAAATAATAATAATAATAATGACAAAACTCAACTAAATTACTAAATATTTAACTAAAATTTTAATGAAAATGGGAAACAAATTCAAAATATTAATAATTTGCTCCTTTTTAATCCAAATTAAAGTTTAAAAATGTCTGAATATTTGACATTCTGATAGACTAATGAATCAAAAAGAAGACTGTTCATTCGTCACACTGGACTGGAAATGAAAGCTCAAGTCGAGTTGGTATGCAGTATGTCACACTGGTTGTTTGCTTCACATTTTGACAAATGTAGCTGATCATCTGGGTTTTGTACTGTGCGCAGTATGCACACTACAGTAACAATGAGAGGAGTACAGTACGCCTGTGTGCTGATCTGAACGGGCTTTCTCTGCAGAGGCTGAAGGGGTTTGTTTGTGTCTTTAGTGCTTTACTCATTTAATTTGTGTCTGAATAATTTATATTAGTGATACATTTTTTGTTAGGTTTCATTCTGCCAGCCGCATCCTGTTTAAACATCTCACTGCTGTCTCACCTTCAGCACAACCACAGCATTAGGATGGAGAAGAGTGTGTGTGTGTGTGTGTGTGTATGTGCATTCTGTCCTCATTGGCTGCATTAGACTCTCTCACTGGAAACCATTGTGTGGAACAAAAATAATGTCTGAAACCATGGAAAAAAAACTTTCTTTGTATATTAGTTCTGTTTTGATATAGAATTTATATTTTAATATTTTATCTATGATTTTTTATTTTATATTATTTACATTTGTAATATTTTTTCAATGTAATACATATTTTTTTTAACATGTGTAAAACATTTTCTTTTAAATATATTTATATTATATTTATAATTTTAATATTTTATATATTGTTTAATATTTATATTTAATATTTGTATTAACCATAATACCTTTTTTTTAATGTACCATCTTTAATCTTGTACTCTTAACATTAAGCAGTACTGTGATAGTACAGTGATGGTAATTTTATCGTGCTTTGGAATTTAAACATATTTTTAACACACACACACACACACACACACACACACATATATATACATATAGTATATATACACACACACACACGTATATATACAACAGTTTTTTCTGGTCCTCGAATCTGATTGGCTAATGAGAGTGTGATATTAGAGTCCCAACAGAACTCCAACAACCATTTCACCGTCTGTAATTGTATCAATCCGCTTGCCGAAGTTGCCATATTTCTCACAGCTAGTGTCATGGCGGACACCCAAATCCACTATAATTTTTAAAATAATATTGTTTTTGTGTCACGGAATGTAGTTTTAAGAGTTTTTTATGCAAGAATGTACATGTTTGGACTTAAAATATGTGGTTTGTTAATAAAGATAACGTCTATTTGAAAATTAGCTTCGACGTTTTCGGAGCTGTGAGCGCCAGGACGTCAGCAGACGTTCAACGCTCATAAACCCGCAGAGAGAGCGCCTCACCTCGGCCAGATCTTCTGGAATCTGTCGCTGGCTCTAATGTCTCTATAGTGGTTAAACATGAGATATAGTTTGTTTTGGGTAAATCTAACGGGGCAGTCTTTGGTCTCATTAATCTATTATTTGTTCCAGAGCAAATAGTTTTGGCTGAGGGCAAAATCTCATCACGTTATGTAACTTCAATGCTGTATATCAGAGCGCTGTCTTTGTATTTGACTGAATTGCCCAGCAACTTTTATGATTGCTGTTGTTGTTGTTTATTAAATATTATTGTTCAATAAATAATATTTTATATAAATAATAGTAGTATTTAGTATTGGGAAACAGTGTGTATGTTCGTGATGGTGATTTTAGTTACATTGTTCTGCCATTAGATATCAACAAGAGACTGTTTTACGAGTCAGCAGAAAATACTTTTATATTGAAAAAGACTGAAACAGAGGTTATTTTTAGTTTTGCTTGTAAAACGCAGCCAACAAATGCAGTGAGCAGCGCTGTCAATGGAAATCACCTTAACAGATGAAAGGATAGTACGACAAAGATATCGCTTTCCTCAGCGGACGTTCATACTAATGTTTATTGTGAATATGAGGTTGAGCTGAAGAATGAATGCTGTATCAGATGCAGGTAATCACACTCGCTCAGTCCATTTCTCTCTCTCACAACACTACTACACATAATACACTGCTTTTAATACAGTAATACAATAAGCTTTAAATGAAGCAACTCAACGTTCCTTTGTTACTACTTGTAAAGTGATGTTTTGGAATTACTAACAGAGGCTTGGGCTCAGCTGTTAAACTGTCAACTTTAGATTTTAATCTATGGCGGAAGGAAGTAGTTCTGCACAAAAGAGGGCTTTTGAAGACACTCCGTTGTTGTTTCTTATGTATTTACACACTCGTGCTGGCAACCTGTTGTATAAACGCATTATCACACTTGTGACAAGTGATTACCTGTGGCCTCGTGCCTACGGCTGAATCACAGCCGTGCCGATATACAGCCATATCTCAC
>NW_015642562.1:986721-990289 GCF_001515625.1 Sinocyclocheilus rhinocerous
ATGACTTGCCTGAGGTAAATGAAATGCTACATGACATTTTGTTTACAAGCTGTTTTAATGACATCTTTCCGCAGTTGAAACACTGATTGAGTGATTGTGTGAGGCCTGAGATGTTCATTCATGTATAATTCACATTAAAACTAGTAATAAAGAGGAAGGGGTGATCGTGCTCCGCGCTTTAGAACTGAGGCATTGTAGAATCCGGCCACATCAAAGACCATCAAAACGGCATTTATTGTCTGAATTTCCTGAAAAAAATGAATGATTTGTTCAGTACACGTGCGTACCGAACCGAAAGATCCATACCAATAATTTTCGGTACGAATGCATGTACCGCTACACCCCTAATATATATATACAGTATGTATGTATATATATATATATATATATATATATATATATATATGTTAGTGTCCATTTTCATTTGATCTGACTTTAACCAAAGTCCCTTTAAGACAAGTCATGTCACTCGGCGGCCATCTTTGAAACGCCTCTCAGGCATGCAAGTGCAACTCCTATCTCTTTGAATGAGGAAACATCAAATTCTCCAAAACTGTTCACTAAGCTAACGATTAAATTTCATATTTGAAATCACCAAAGAAATCTGACAACAACTGTCATAAATGTAGTACAATGTTGACATTTCAATGATTTAAAAGTGATTAATAATATAGTAACTTATTAACCGTTTACTAAGGATCTGTTTGATTATTTTATATGCTATTTTTTTAAGATAACTTACGACAGATTTGTAAATCGTTAGCATATTACTTAATCATTTGTGAACGTATAGTCATGTTTTGTAAATGATTAGTTTATCATTAACTAATCACTCATAAATGACTTACAACTGAACGTTATTATAAAGTGTTGCTTTTTATATGAGATCCTTGTCTGCAGTGTGTGTGTGTGTGTGTGTCTAGACCACGTCAGACCACACACACACTCATTTAGACTGACATTGTCCTGTTTCCGTGTCTCTTTTCTTGAGGGTGAGCAGTGCGATCTGCTTAGATGCCCTTTTGCTGGAGGCTTTTCACAAACACACACTCAGAGTTTTGGAGCTTCTGGACTTTTCAGATGGAGAGGCTTTTTATCCGCACATCAAAGGTCAGTGTGTGTGTGTGAATACTGAATTTTGGTGTTTATGTGCAATTTCAAATCCAAACTGCAACATAAATCAAAATGCTGACCTTTAACCATCACACACACACACACACACACAGTGTCCACCTGTAACTGGACAGCAGTAAAAGTCCCAGAATGTACCATGGTACAGTGATACTGAGGTGTTACTATGACGTCCAAAAAAAAAACAAAAAAACATTATAATACCCCCCCCCGCCCCAAAAAAAATAAAACCTTGGTAAATACAGGAAAACAAAACATGGTTGATCAATACTAAATGTGAAATATATGGAAGTTCCATGAAATGTAAAATAAATAAAACATGGTTTCCATAATAAATTGAACAAAAATGTTTTTGCCATTAATAATGTTAAAAAAACATGATATTTACATGAAATGTAAATGTAATGTACATTTTCACATAAAGAAAATGTGCTGGTTCCATAAAATAATAATAATAAAAAAACCATGGTAGGTCCATGGTAAATGTGATATTTCCTTGGTAAATGTAAGTGTAAAAAACATGGTAGTTATACAGTATGGCACTTCTCGTAAAAAGTAGGGGTGCAACCCCAGTGTCCTGGCCAAATTCCCTCCACTGGCCCTTGTCAATCATGGCCTCCTAATAATCCCCATCCATTGAACTGCCTCAATCTCTCGCTCTCCTCTCCACCTGTAGCTGGTGTGTGCTATTTCCATGATAAATGTAAATGTAAAGAAAATAGTCATTTCCATGGTAAATATAAACATTTGGTATTTCCATGGTAAATGTAAAAAAATAAAAAATACAGTAGTTCCATGGCAAACATAAAAATATGATATTTCCATGATAAATGTAAAAGAAAAAAAACATGGTACTTCCAAAATAAATGTAATAAAAAAGTGGTAGTTCCATGGCAGATGTTAAAAATCATGGCAGTACAATGATAAATGTAAAATAAACAACATGGTACTTTCATGATAAATGTAATTTAAAAAAAACATGATAGACCCATGGTAAATATATAAAAATGTGGTATTTCCATGGTAAATGTAAATTGCATACAAAATGTAGTTCTGTGTGAAATACAAAAAACATGGTAGTTCCATGGTAAATGTAAACAAAATGGTAAAAACATGGTACTTTTTGGTAGTTTTATGTAAGTGATAGTTGTTGTATATGTTTGTGATTTTCTAATTGGACTGGAATTGAACCTGTGTGTGTGTGTGAGTGTGTGTGTGTGTGAGTGTATGTGCACAATCAAACAATCAAACAGGAAACAGAGCAGAGGAATGCCGTGTGTTAGGAGACCAGACCCGCAGGCCGAGTGTGTGTAGGTGTGTGTGAGGTGATTTTGATTGATTTTCTTCATTAATTTCCCTCTTCCTGTCATAGTTCATTTTTCTCATGGCTGTCTGTCAGCAGATGCTCGCAGCGCCTCTGATTTAAATACACCACAGAGACTGTGAGTGTGTGTTTAGACCAATCATCATTTACTCACCTGAATGTTGTTCCAAACCCGTACGGCACAAAAGATGATGTTGAGCAGAATGTTCAAGCTGCTCTCTTTCATTGGGAATGGGAAGCTCAGCATCTTTCATGTTCCTCGAAGAAACTCCCACAGGTTTAGAAGGACATGACGGTGAGATGATGATCAGATCTGTCATTTGAGAGTGAATTATTCCGCGGATGTTTAGCTGCAGGATCTTTATGTAATGTTCACAGATGGAAAGAAAATGAGAAATGAGATGTCAAATGAAGAAATGAGGAGAGAAAGACACAAACAGATGGAAAGATGAGTTAGATTAACGCTGTGTCTCTGCTTGTGTAATCACAAGACTGTTTTAAGATGGAGAGTCTCACTGTCAGAGAGCCATCATTTATTTAGTATGTGAGATTGTGAGCAGTATGCAAGTTCACTAAAATAAAGCTTCTTTAATTGCTTTGATGATTCCTTGAAGAACCTTTATTACACAAAATTCTTTAAAGCGGAAAAAGGTTCTTCAGATTATTTATGTTCTTTACACTAAAGTGTAAAAAAAAACATGGTATTTCCATGATAAATGTAAATGTAAAGAAAATAGTCATTTCCATGGTAAATATAAAAAATTGGTATTTCCATGGTAAATGCAAAAAAAAAAAAAACAGTAGTTCCATAGCAAACATAAAAATATGGTATTTCCATGATTAAAGAAAAAAAGGTATTTCTATTGTAAATGCAAAAACCATGATAATTCCATGGTAAATGGAAAAAAAAGTACAAATCTGGTACTTTTATGTAAGTGATAGTTGAATAAGTTAGAAACTTTCTATTGCACAAAACATTCTTTATAGTGGAAAAAAATTCTGCAGATTATTCAAATGTTCTTTACACTAAAGGTGCACATTTTTTATGTTTTATTTATATTTAAAATATTTTATATATTTACCATATATATATATATATATTTTTTTTTTTTT
>NW_015642562.1:990533-992187 GCF_001515625.1 Sinocyclocheilus rhinocerous
TTTTTTTTTTAACAAGGGAACACATTTAGCTGTAGAAAAAAATATATTAATATTATATATAAAAATGTTGTTTACATTTTTTTACACAGCATTTATATTTTAATATTTTATCTATAGTTTATCTTTTATATATTAATAATTTTATTTTAGTTTTTTCAGTCTAATACCATGTTGTTGTTTTTTTTTTTTTTGTAAATACTTAAGATGCTTGTTCAGTGATTGTATCAGATGGTAATACTATGGTATTTTGAAATATACAATAGTAGGCATTTTTGGTAAATTAAAGCCAGATTTTAAAATAATAAAATGTACAATGGTAATATATTTAGAAAATAAGGTGATTTTTATTTCATGCTGACTTTAAGAGTTCAGTTGTCACATGACCTCATTATGTGCAAAACACCCTCTAGTTTTGATCTCAGAAAAAAATGATTATTTTACATTTTTAAGGCATGGATTTTAAATTTTAATGTCTGAACTTTTGGCAGTCCGATCAAATAATGAGTCAAAATGAGTTAAAAAAAAAAAAAAACTTGCATCCTGGAAATCCATCTCAGTACAGAAGTAAAATGCTGTTTCATGGTGACTGTAATGAATTCTTCAGCATAAATGTGTGTCAGATTGTCAGGTGTGTGTTTAATGTGTGTCTCGCGGGGCCTGATGTGAGTGTGTCATCACCCCTCTCGCCATTTTATCGCTCCATCTCTGCTTATTTTCAACGTTGATGCAACGCTGATGAAATCTAACGCTCACTTTCTCTGGCTCACACACACAGTGATGTAAACGGGTGAAAAGCGCACACAGTTTCATTCTGGCTGAAATGGCTGAACTGTGCAAGCGACCTGCTGTAGCGTCTCAGATGAAAGTTTAATGTGTGTGTGTGTGTGTGGCAGCGTGCAGCCGTGATGTGACAGTCTCCACCCCCGCTGCTTCCCTCCAGAGGTCAGAGGTCACCTGACTTTCACATCCACCCACACCTGACCTCATTTTCTCCATCTGTCTGCTGCGACCAAAGAAACGCCGCAGTCATTCATCTGAAAATATTACAGTAACATTTCTCTCATCTTCTCATGTGGCAGAGCGTGATGATAAAACAAGTCGTGGAAATATTTCTTATTCGATGCTTTTATACACTGTTAGACATTTCAAAGGGTTTTTAATTAAGATTTACAGTAGCATACTGTGTTTGGTTTACAGTTGCAAACTGTACTTTTTACAGTAAATTACTGTAAAAAAAATCAAATTCATCAGTATACTACTGTAATTAATTCATTTTAATATATTTCATTAGATTTAATCATTTTTATATAGAATTCATTTTATTTTTACCCTACATAGGTACTACTGGCACAAAATATCAAATTCTTTATTTAAAACATTGCATGCATAACACTTAATATATAGAATACACAAATCTCTCAAAACCATAGTTCTCTTACCATGAATTATCAGTCTCAGGGTGGCATGCTCATGTCTTTCTTGATGCTTCATTGTAGTTGCCTTTAAAACACAAATACAAAAAATGCAGTAAATCTCAAATTCTATTAAAAACTATAACAAACAAATTCTAAAACTAGAAAGGCAGCTAGCCATAAAACTAGTTTAACCTAGCTAACATACGATTTTATTTTCTCAATAGGCTACTGGCCAACAT
>NW_015642562.1:992216-1005331 GCF_001515625.1 Sinocyclocheilus rhinocerous
AAATGTTACTAGGTTAAACTGGTGTGCAAAAATGTTGACACAAACACACAGACAAACGTACATATATTTTTTACCTTGCTTACTGGTCTTATTCTCTCGTAAGGTGCCTCGGCACACAGCGCAGATGTTCTCCGGAACTCTTCCACTCTCGCTGCCGCGCTGGTTCCGTGTCTTTCTCGGACGCGAGTGGCGCGGCGCGACTCGACAAAAGACAATATAGAACCCATTATACTATCTACAGTGGACGTGGACAGTAAAGTGAAGCCGCGGTATATTTCTGACGCACAGATGTACTCCAAGCGCTCGCGCTGTTTCTGACACGAAGGACAAACGGATTTTCCAATCATTACAAGCGATGTAACATCCAGTGTAGTCAGTCCCAAGCTGTTGCGGCGTTGTAGACACGGTGTAAGTCAAATCTTGTCAATCCAAATGTGAGAAATGAGGAAAATAAAGCAGCCTCAATAGAATGGTGCCAAAGAGACCGTTACGGCAAATACAGTAGCAATTTAAAAAAATACAGTAAGTCACTGTATGTGGGGTTTGACGTCACAGAAAATTCCCATGATGCAAAGGGTATTACAGTTACTTACTGTAAAGCGAATTTGCAGTATTATACTGGGTGATATACAGTAAATAACTGTAGAAATTAAGTGTAGTCAGTCCCAAGCTGTTGCGGCGTTGTAGACACGGTGTAAGTCAAATCTTGTCAATCCAAATGTGAGAAATGAGGAAAATAAAGCAGCCTCAATAGAATGGTGCCAAAGAGACCGTTACGGCAAATACAGTAGCAATTTAAAAAAATACAGTAAGTCACTGTATGTGGGGTTTGACGTCACAGAAAATTCCCATGATGCAAAGGGTACTACAGTTACTTACTGTAAAGCGAATTTGCAGTATTATACTGGGTGATATACAGTAAATAACTGTAGAAATTAGAGAAATGTCTAACAGTGTACTCATTAGCACATGCACAAGTTTGTTCAAATGAATTCCTTAAAGTTCAATACATCAGCATATCAGATGCTGTTTATTACCACTGAAAATAATTTAGACTCATATCAGTTTGTAAAGACAAGCAGAAACCTGTTTACAGTAATGAAAAAATATAATAGAAGTCTGTGGGGAAAGTGTAGAGGGCATTGTTTTAATATTAAGGGTCATATTATAGCTTTATAGAATATTTTGAATATACAGTGGGTACGGAAAGTATTCAGACCCCCTTAAATTTTTCACTCTTTGTTATATTGCAGCCATTTGCTAAAATCATTTAAGTTAATTTTTTTTCCTCATTAATGTACACACAGCACCCCATATTGACAGAAAAACACAGAATTGTTGACATCTTTGCAGATTTATTAAAAATGTCAATATGGGGTGCTGTGTGTACATTAATGAGGAAAAAAAATTAACTTAAATGATTTTAGCAAATGGCTGCAATATAACAAAGAGTGAACAATTTAAGGGGGTCTGAATACTTTCCGTACCCACTGTATGTTCTATTTTGAATATGTGGTCTGTTTTAATTTTAAATTTAGATGATTTTGTTGTTTTTGCCATTGTTATTCATTTTTTTAAAAATATCTATATATGAAGAGATCTGATGCAAAAGCCTAAGTGCCTTTTGAAATTTTCTTCTAAAATGAGCATTTTTCTTAGACTTGTATGTTTATGTTCAGTTATTGTGGTTTTGTGAGACAATATGTTGAAAACGGTCGGGCTGACAGAAATCAGACATGCGCAAGAAACACTCTGTACTCCACAGACGAGAAAGAATCATTGGTTTCATTTTGCGTGTCTTAAAGTTTAATAAAAGCACTTTAAAGCTTCACAATTAAAGGCTAAATCCACACTGTCAACATCCGTCCCCTGCGGCGCGGCGCTTACAGCAGAATGAACGAGTCCCGCAGGGCCGCAGCCAAATTAAACTCAGATCAGGGAACAGAGCAAAACCCGCGGATTTACAGCGAGATGAAGGAGAGTCCGATAATCACAGATAACAGTGAACCGAGAGAAAAGACGGAGAACATCACGTCGTCTGAATAAATATGCAAGACAATTATATCACTGGAAACGTGAAGTGCTTTTGTTGGCTGATGAAACATCAACAAACCACTTTCATCTACATCTTCATCTATAATAATGACTTGACAAAATATCATGTGATAATGGCTTGAGTGTCTCATGAAAATTTCTAAATTTCTCAATGATGCTCTAGTTTATTGCAAAAATTCAAACATTTTTCGTAATGACTTGAGAACAATTCCTGTAATAATGACTTGGGTTCTGATAAAATTTTAAATAATTCTCATAATAATGACTTAGTTTCTCGTAAAAACTCAAAATGTTTTCATAATAATGACTTGGAAAAATTCACGTAATGAATTATCATATAATGTTTTTCGTAAAAAAATTCAAAATGTCTCATAATAATGACGTAGTTTATTGTAAAAAAAAAAAAAAAAACTTCTCATAGTGACTTGAGAAAAATTATGTAATAATGACTATTTCTTGTAAAAATTCAATACATTCTCATAATAGTGACTTGCGAAATTTCATGTAATGACTTGGTTTTTCATAAAAATTCTAATTTTTTTCATAGTGACTTTAGGAATAATAATATAGTAATGACTTTCCCATAATAATGACTTGAGTTTAATGTAACTAGTTTTTTGTAAAAATTTTAATAATTCACATAATAATGACGAGGCAAATTCATGTAATAATGACTTGGTTTCTCATAAAAATTCAAAACTTTCTAATAATGACTCCAGAAATTTCATGTAATTACTTAGTTTTCCATAAAAAAAACAAAATTTCTCATACTAATGACTTAGTTTATTGTAAAAACTCAAAACTTTCTCATAATAATGACTTGAGAAATTTCATGTAATGACTTGGCTTTCCATTAAAAAATCTAATATTTCTCACAGTGACTTGAGAAAAATTAATGTAGTAATGACTTAGGTTCTCGTAAAAATTCAAATGTTTCAAAACTTTCTCATATTAATGACTCGAGGAGTTTTATGTAACAATGACTTAGTTTTTCATAAAAATTCAAAACTTTCTCATAATAACAACTTGAGAAATTTAATATAATGACTTGTTTTTTCATAAAAATTCAAAACTTTCTCAGAGTGACTTGAGAAAAATGAATGTAGTAATGACTTAGGTTCTCGTAAAAATTCAAATATTTCAAAACTTTCTCATAATAATGACTTGAGAAATTTCATGTAAAAATGACTTGGTTTCTAATAAAAATTAAAAACTCTCACAATAATGAATTGAGAATGTTTAATGTAATAATGACCTAGTTTCTCATCAAAATTCAAATATTTCTCATAGTGACTTGAAAATGAATGTAGTAATAACTTAGTTTCTTGTATAAATTGAAATATTTCACATAATAATGACTTGAGGCAAATTCGTGTAATAAGGATTTTCTCTTAAAAATTCAACACTTTCGTATAATGACTTGTGGAACTTTATGTAACAATGACCTCGAGACTCATTTATAAAATGTTGCACAGAAACCATTCTAAATTTGATCTTACGATCATCTCTCATATATGAGTACATGTGGTTCATAGAATGAACGTACGCACAGAAAACACACGTATGCTTCTGTTTCAGATGTGAAATCTATGAATACAACTGAATGGTTTCAGCTCTCTGCCTTGTAAACGACTCCTAATTAATGTCAGTCCAAATGCTTTCATTTAGAACAGCGAGCTATAAGAACAGCTTACATTTCCAAAAACCTGCAGTACTCCGACAAGAAACACGTACGTCTGACGTGATGCTAAGCTCTTTTCCCGTCAAAGCCAGCTTTTACAAACATGAGCGTTGACGTGGATTTAAACGTACGCACACTTTATAAACGAGGCCCCTAGTTTCTCATAAAAAGTATAAACTTTCTCATAATGACTTGTGAAAATTTCATGAAATGACCTATTTTCTCAGAAATTCAAACATTTCTCATTGTAACGTGAAAATTTAATGTAGTAATGAATTATTTTATACAAAAAATTCTGAAAGTTCTCATGACTTATTTTATCGTAAAAAAGTAAATATTTCACATGAGTTGAGAAAAATTCTTGTAGTAATGACTTAGTTTCTCATAAAAATTCATTCAAACATTTCTCATTGTAACGTGAAAATTTAATGTAGTAATGACTTAGTTTTTTATACAAAAAATTCTGAAAGTTCTCATGACTTATTTTATCGTAAAAAAGTAAATATTTCACATGAGTTGAGAAAAATTCTTGTAGTAATGACTTAGTTTCTCATAAAAATTCTAACTCAATTACGAGAAAGCTTCTCATTAGTATGACATGCTTAACCATGATTGTAATAAATTCTCTTACAATGAGATGCATTTTGCAAAATTATGACACACAAAATTATATTTTAAAGTGGAAACAGGCTTCTATAGTGGTTAAATGAGTTTATTTGTCATAAATTAATGCATACCAAAAAAATGTCATACCTAAAAGTAGGCTTTTTATCTCATTTAAACAATGTTTCTTTCTTTTCATTTTGGGGTTAAATGAACGTGTTTTTATGAGAGTCATACAGAGAAGAAAGAGAATATGAAAAAAGCCACATACAACAGCATGATCACAGATATAAAAAGATAGAGACAGTTCTTTTAATAAATAACACTGGCTTGGATCAGATTGGTGAGGGATCCGCCCCTTCAGGGAGCTCTGACTTCTGATTGGTCTCAGAGAGCAAAAGCCTCATTAATATTAATTTACATTCCATTGGTGAGTTCCATGTGACTTTACTGGACACAATAACATAAACCATAAAAATAAAACTGAAACAGAGAAGCTACATTATATCAGAGTCTCCCAACACTGAACAGAAAACTGAAGACGAGTGTGTGTGTGTCTTGTGTTATTAATAGGGTTTTTATTTAGGTGGACGCGTGACCTGTAGCTATACGTCTGAGTGTGTGTGTGTGTGTTCATCGCGGCGGTCTGAACTGACACACACAGTCACATCTCTCATGATGCTGCAGATGAATCTCCTCCAGAACCCATTGAGCTCGTGTTTTCTTCCTGTAGAAACTCGGACCTGGAGAAAACTTCAGCACCTGACAACATACACACACACACAATGACCTGTAGCTATACGTCTGAGTGTGTGTGTTCATCGTGGCGGTCTGAACTGACACACACAGTCACATCTCTCATGATGCTGCAGATGAATCTCCTCCAGAACCCATTGAGCTCGTGTTTTCTTCCTGTAGAAACTCGGACCTGGAGAAAACTTCAGCACCTGACAACATACACACACACACACACGAAATATTAAAAGAGAAATTTAGTACATTTTGCTATTAACTACAACAACTAAATGCAAGTCAAATAAATTTAGCATTTGTTTTGTAACTATAACCAATTTAACCAAATAAATTCAAAAACTTGTAACTAAACTAAACGTAAAAAAAAAATCAAATCAAATCAAAGTCAGGAAATTTTGTTGCTTAACTATAACAAATAAATGTAAAATGAAAACAAAATAAGCAAGTTTTGTTCTTTAACAATTAAACAAAAATCAAGCCAATGTTGTTCTTTACAGACTAAATGTAAAAAAATCAGTAAATTCTGTTTATAACCACAGACTGTAACATGGATGTAGTGTCCGTGACGTCATCAGTAGATTTCCGAAGAGCGTTTTTGAAGCTCAAAGTGGGCGGAGCGGGCCATCGCCATCTTGGCAGCGTGTCACTCCCGGATAATCGAAAATGGGCAAAATGAGGCGGGAGCAGGTTGCTGAAACCACGCCCACCTAGCTCGATGGTGGTGACAGCAGCGGCAATCCACCTGTCACTCAAGTGGCCACGCCCTTAATTATGCAGAACATAGCGTATTGTTTATATCTGCTCGGGCCAGAGCCGTTGAGCTTGGTAAAGCCGCATTTGACAGCCACAGTCTAATAGATTACCCCCTAGATTCAATATGAAACTCTTAGTAAAAAAAAAAAAATAGTGGTCATAATCATGCTAAGGCTGTGTAGTTGTAAAAGTTTTTAATATATGCCAACTTGCGCATATGATCCGCTCCGTGCGATCGCGTCTCTGGACCGGAGCCAAAGTCCGGATCAGACTGTGTGCGCTGCCGCGGTTCGCGTGAAACCAGACCTCATTTGCCCCAATCGGAAGCATATTTACACTGTCAGAATCATCTCTGGACCGGAGCCAAAGTCCGGATCAGACTGTGTGCGCTGCCGCGGTTCGCGTGAAACCAGACCTCATTTGCCCCAATCGGAAGCATATTTACAATGTCAGAATCATTCCCTGTCGCCTACATTGTGCACTTCGAGCCATTCACTGTACAGAAAATACTACACTGTGAACAAGTGACCGGTCTCAGCCTCTTCAGCGTCTATTTTATAGTGTAGGGGGCGGGCGCTTCGGATTCTAAAGCATTTGATGGGTCAGAAGATTTGATGAGAAGCTGAAGTACGATGTGACGTCAAAAAAAATTGAGCCGTTTTGGCGGAAGTGACGAACTGCAAGCTTTGAATGCTTATATCTTATAAATGCGAATTTTGTCACTGTTTTGTAAAGAGTAAGTCTAAATGATTTTCTGTGTTAATGGATATTAAGCAGCAGATGCTGTTTGTAGAATTAAACCCGGAACATTCCATTAGAATGGCTGTAACAGTTTATTACAATATTTATTCCTTATCAAAATAACCAAAGCCAAAGCTGCAGGTGTGTCTGGATATTTGTTTGTTTGATCAGGGCAGGAAATAAAAGAGATTTATCAGTTGATTTGTCTTCATTGATTTGTTTACCAATCGATATCCGTCCTTGACCTCTAGATGTGTCGTATGTTCTGTACCGAAGCTCATATAACTCTGTGTGTGTGTGCCTGTCTCACATTAGTCAGCACTGACAGCCACGGCCAATCACATTTAGCAGATGTTGCCGTGGGTAACAGTCTGTTATTCTACACAACAGCAGCACAATGACAGCTCTGTGACAGCTGTCAATCACTGCAGCTGCCCGGGTCATGCTGATGTCACGTCTTTATATGCAACTACATCTCCCAGAATGCATCAGACATCCCATGAGGCTTCACTCCGATTATTAAAGGGGTCATATGATGCTTTTTTAAATATCATTATTTTGTGTATTTGGTGTAACAGAATGTTGACATGCTTTAATGTTCAAAAAGCACATTATTTTTCGAATACTGTACATTATTGTAGGTCCTCTATGCCCCGCCTCTCTCAAACGCTTCGTTTTCTACAAAGTCCCTCCTTCAGACAAGTGCAGTCTGCTCTGATTGGCCAGCTGACCCAGTGCATTGTGATTGGCCGAACACCGCAAGCACTCGTCGGAAATGTAACGCCCCTTACCATAATCGCGAGCTACATCTTTCAAAATAAATGTAAAGACAATAAATAATGTCATTAGTTTTACCATCAGTTCAAGCCAGAAATTCCTAAATGCATCTACTTCTGGAAGGCCTTCTTTCTTTGCCACGCCTTCTTTCTTTGCGTGCACATTTGGGCGGCATTATGCAAATATTTCCACATAGTGAGGTAGATATGTGGGGGTGTGTTAGAACGAGCCGTTTTAGGGGGGCGTGGCAGAGTCTTAACTTTGATAAAGAATCTCTCTTTGGTTTTGAGACTTTAGTCTTTGCAACTTCAGGGATCTTATCTATGCACAATCAGCTTGTAACACTCCAAAGAGAAAGGAAAACTTGAAATCGCATCATATGACCCCTTTAACACTAGATTGGGTCAGGATGAAATGTTACCAAGTTTGTGTGGCTTCAGTTAATGGTGTTAATATGTTGTGAAGTTAAAGCAGAATGTAGATGAATGCACACAGCTGCAGATGTGCAGCAGATATTATTCAGGATTTCACTTACTGTCAACAAATTGTTCAAAACAGTCATTGTTCCTGCATCGCTACTGAATCTACAGCACCACAGCAACTGAAATAATGTTTTATATGAGTTATAAGTCATGTGACCAGCACAAAATAATAAAAACACAGTAAACAGAGCACAGACTCTTTCTATTGCATTGATCTCACTGGAGTCACAGGACAACAAGCACAGCGCTGACCGCTGTGCAAAAACTGAAGAACTTTTATAGACATTAGAGAGACTTCTACCATATCATCTTACATATCTAAATTAATGACTAATGATGAGTGTGCATCTTTTCATATGATCAGAGTTTTGTTAATTTATACAGTATAAACATATAAAAATTATATTTTATACATTTAATTTATATATATGTATATATATATATATATATATATAAAATTAAAAGTAAATAAGTAACATTTTTATAAAATAAGTATAAATTCATTAAAATGTAATACTTTTCATACATGCATACATAAGCCACTGTAAAAATAATAATAATAATAACATGGGAAATTTAATTCAACATTATTTTGTGGCATAAATGACTACTACCACAAATAAACTGATCAAATTTAATAATAATATTAATAATATTTTCTAGTTTTAAAAATTCATATTTCTGTAACACTTAACGAAAAGGCTCCATCTGTTAACATTATTTAACTACATTAGTTATCATAAAGTAATAATTAAAAACATTGTAATTAAAAAACTTTAAATGTTTAAAATGTAACCATGTTACACATTTGAATTATATCAGTTATATTATATCATGTATCAACCTTGACAGTCTGAAAACACTAAATAAATAAATAACCAACCTACACTGAACATAATAAACAATAAAAAAAAAAGACTAATCAAAATTCACACAATAAAAACCAAAGAAAATGAAACTAAATTAAAAGACAAGTTTAAAATGAAATAGATATAAAACCTATATTCCTATATTGTCCTACACAGAGCAGGAGAATTCCTAGATTGTCCAACATTGTCCTATTAATTAAACCTGAGGGGGTGTGTGCGTTTGTTTGATTATTTCAGGACATTAAAAAACGGGAAAGAAGAAGAGAGAGACGGACAATACACTTTACAGCTGTCATCAGTTCAGATGAAACACTGCTTTGTGTGTGTGTGTGTATGTGTGTGTGTGTGTGTGTGTGTGTGTGTGTGTGTCTCTCGATGTATTTCATGTGTTATATGCTGATAATCTCACACAGAACAACGAGTGTCACACTGGTCACAACTGATCAGAGGAAAACAGCAGCAGACGGAGAAACAAGTGAAGGCAGACGGAGACAAGGAAAAATAAAGTGTGTGTGTGAGCTATAGGATAATGGAAAGCGAATGGATGGAGAGATACACTGGAGTTTCAGCACACAAAATACAGCATGTGTGTGTGTTTGGAGCTGATAAGCAGAGAGAGGAACACACTTCACTCGCTCAAACCTCACAGGAAAAACAAACGCTCCTGACAAACACACAGAATTCACCATTCCATGTCTACATAAGATGCTGTGCATACCAGTATATGTACATGCACACAAACGCTCAAAACTTCAACATTTCATGCTGAAACGCCGACTCTTGTTTTGACTGAAATCACTCATTTTGAGTTGCAAGAGCAGCATCCAGTTCCTGAACGAGCTGATTCTTTTCTGATTCTTTTCAGTGAATCGCTTCACAAATCGCACTAAATGATTCATTTGCACATCAGACTGATCTCACTGCAGGGATTCTTGAGTCAACAACTCGTCGATTCAATGATCTGTTTAGAGTGACGCAAAATGAGCCAAGAAGCGGTTTATCGCCACTGATCGCCTAAAAAAAGCAAGTTACTAATTCTGAATTTAGTATTGATTACTGTCAATAAAAATCATTTTATACATTGTGTCCATATGTCCACATATGTGTCACTGTTTGTACAGGCTAGGCGATTTAATGTAAAATAATACAAATTAATAAAAAAAAATCTGTTACTTGCAGTAAATGTTAACTGAACTATTAAAAATGTATTTATTAAATTAAATATTAAAATTATTTCAGCTACTTCAGCAAACATACCATTTCACATGTTCATTTAGTTTAAACAAACAAAAAAATTAATGAAAAACTACATAAACAAAAAAAAAGTCAAAAACAAAATTACTACAACTTAGCTAAAAAATAAAAATACCAAATTCTAAAAATAGAAAATATAAAAATAAAATCCAACTCAATTTTAACAAAAACTAAAAGAGTATATATCAATGATACTATAATATCACTGTTGTTTATATTTTTAGATTTAAATATATAATATACATATATATATATATACTATTTAAAAAAAAACATTTTAAAAATAAAAATAGCAAACATGCACAACAAAATTACCAAACCGTAACTAAAACAGAAATACCTAAAATTAAAGTGAAAAGAGAAAATCTAAAAATAAAATCGAGCTCAAAATATGAACAAAAAACGACTGTATTAATGATACTAAAATCACACTGTTTTGCTAATAAAATAAAACATTTGCTCATCCACAGATCACTATATATTAAATGTCTGCATAAATCTTTCTTATTGACTAGTGCTGGTTAGAATAAATAATACACATGGTTTATCGATCAGTACTTTTTATTTTATTACTTACAGTAAGTACATTTTGTACTATTACTCAAGTAAAATGGAAAAGGAGTACTAGGTGCTTTTACAAGAGCGTAATTTTATTAGGGTATCAAATACCGGAGTACTTGATTTGTGAATTTCATCAACCAATGGAGTGAGTCTGGGGGCGGGACTATCTGTCTGACTGACCAATGGCAGATGGAGTGAGTGTTTGGAAACCTGTTTGAAAACAGTCATTCATCAAAGTGCATTGTGGGATACCTCGTGTAGTTTCTTGACGATTTTTCCGGCGCTGCAGCTGCAGGAGTTCCAGTTGTCGGTGCCGCAGGCGCAGTTTCCCCCGCAGCGCTGCACCAGGAGGCATCGTGGGAAAAACACAGCGTTGGTCGCCTTCAGCTCCTCGCGGAGATTGACTGAGAAATTGCGCGGAGTGCAGCTGTACTGCTTCACGTCGTCATAGAGACGGTCGAGATCAACTGAGAGGGAAAGAGCGAGACGGACGGGTTTACTACAACCATAGAGACCATCAAACTACATCCTGATCCCAGTAAAAACAAGCAGACATATAAAACCTAACAAACACACTCTCCATTGCGAAGTCATTTAAACATACAATGTTTCAACTTTATCAGCACCACAAGATCAGTGTGTGTGTGTTTGTGCTTTGTGAAGAACATTCCAGTGTGTTGTTTTGGGCTTTTTTCTCACTTATGACTCACATAATCACAATCTGTTCTGGATGGACAGAGAGGAAGGGAGGTATAAATGAAGAGACGGGAGGAAATCACCTCCGTCTGCCTCATAAAAACTGAAAGTGAATGGATAACGGTGCCTGTCTCTGCGCTGTGTGTGTGTGTGTGTGTGTGTGTGTCATGCAGAACTGAATGCCTTTAAAATTCAATACCTGAACAGGATGTGAATAGAACACAGTGATTCAAATTTGAATTTAAGCAGAAGAATTAAAGTGAATTCAAGAACATTTGTTTTATTTTAGCTTTATTTTATAGTAATACCTTAAGAATAATATGTAGTGCTGTCAAACGATTAATCGCAATTAATCGCATCCAAAATAAAAGCTTTTGTTTACATAATATATGTATGTGTACTGTTTGAGACACACACATACAGTATATATTTTGAAAATATTTATATGAATATACATTTATATTATTATATTTTATATTATATATAAATATATTTAATACATAAACATAATATATTTTTCATAAATATATACATGCATGTGTTTGTATTTATATATACATAATAAATATACGCAGTACACACTCATATATTATGTAAACAAAAACTTTTCTTTTGCATGCGATTAATCGCGATTAATCGTTTGACAGCACTAATAACATGAAATTATACATGTATATATATAATTGATAGAAAAATACTTAATTTCCCAGAATCATCTAATTTACTCCGATAATAAAATTACTTTATGGACCATTATTGGAAGGCTTCCATTAATAATGGAATAAATAATACATAATTCATTTATTTAATAAATTAGATTTCTAGACTGTGAGGGATGGCTATGAAACTTCACTTCCCAGAATCCTCTAATTTCCTCAAAAAAAAAAAAAAAAAAATTGCAGAAGAATTAAAGTGAATTCAAGAACATTTGTTTTATTTTAGCTTTATTTTATAGTAATACCTTAAGAATAATATGTAGTGCTGTCAAACGATTAATCGCAATTAATCGCATCCAAAATAAAAGCTTTTGTTTACATAATATATGTATGTGTACTGTTTGAGACACACACATACAGTATATATTTTGAAAATATTTATATGAATATACATTTATATTATTATATTTTATATTATATATAAATATATTTTTTAAGAATACTTCATTTAAATAAATGAATGAATGGCTGATTAAGAAAATAAAAAAATAAAATGACCTTTTTATTTAGCATATTCAAATGTTGATATTAGATGTATGAAGTTATCTGACAATGTGTTTGATATTTTTTGTTGATATATGGCAATGTTAATTAAGGAAGGAAATTCAATTCAGAATCAATATTGTTGCAGCCAATTCGATTCAAAATCAAGCTCACTGAACTGAAAGCAAGAGATCATCTTACATATTGAATGCATACATTCTTGCACTGAACACTGAATGTGATTCGCGGATTAACTGTTAAGTTTAACCATCATAGAGTTAAAGTTTATCATTTGCACATGTTTTGTCTTGCCAGTTTACACATTCAAGCTATTTTAACTTGCGCGCTGTTTTCTGTGTGCTCAGCCGCTGCCACGCACACACGCAGCCAATAAATACATGTTTCTGTCTGCTAATCAAATAACACCACAGCTTTAACAGAGATGAATCTGTATTTAACTTGTGCGGTGAGCACTATTGTGTTATTTTACACTTAATTATTAAATTTCTGCACCTGAATGCTACTGTTATTGACTTTATTTGTAACTGTGTTTTGTTTTATTACTAACTTTATTAGTTAAGCTAGTAGTTTTTGCTGTGGTATAGAAGTACTTTAAGTAAGCTTTCAGTAAATTTTTATTTTTTTTGCTGATCCGAAAAATGATCCGATCCGTGCCTCAAAATCCGTAATA
>NW_015642562.1:1005424-1011558 GCF_001515625.1 Sinocyclocheilus rhinocerous
TTGTTTTATTACTAACTTTATTAGTTAAGCTAGTAGTTTTTGCTGTGGTATAGAAGTACTTTAAGTAAGCTTTCAGTAAATTTTTATTTTTTTTGCTGATCCGAAAAATGATCCGATCCGTGACTCAAAATCCGTAATATGATCCGAACCGTGAGTTTTGTGATCCGTTGCACCACTAGTACCTGGTATTCCCTACATTATGGGGAACGTAGGGAATACCTTGTTTCCTCATGGGGTTCAAATATTACTATCTTTGTGTGCCAATACCAGTACATGTCCCCATGATGAAACAAGCTTATAAATCATACAGAATGAAGTGTTTTAAGAATCTAAAAAAGCAGAGGGGTAGGTTTAAGTGTAGGGGAATACAAAATGTACAGCACAAGTGTACAGCATAAAAACCAGTACGCTTATGGAATGAACCCATGTGTGTGTGTGTGTGTGTGTGTGTGTGTGTGTGTGAAACTCACGCTTGTGTTTGTGGTCGGTGTTGAAAGCTCTCGGTCTGTAGTAGTGTGTGTGTGTGTGTCTCACGCTTGTGTTTGCGGTCGGTGTGGAAAGCTCGTGGTCTGTAGTAGTGTGTGTGTGTGTGAGACTCACGCTTGTGTTTGCGGTCGGTGTGGAAAGTTCGTGGTCTGTAGTAGTGTGTGTGTGTGTGTGTGTGTGAGACTCACGCTTGTGTTTGCGGTCGGTGTGGAAAGTTCGTGGTCTGTAGTAGTGTGTGTGTGTGTAGAGCTGCTCCAGGTCTTCCTGCCAGGTGAAGGGGTTCATGTGTCTCAGGAGATCCTCCACCGTGCTGACGCTGGCGATGTCGTTGTCCAGCGCGATCGCAGACAGCGGCGTGTCCGTCCCAGAAACCTCCCTGAAATCCTACAGAGACACAGACTGTAAAATCCCACTGTCCTGCAACACATCCGCTCTGTATCACTGTAAGCGCCAGAGCAGTGGGAACATTCTGCTAAACGTCTCCATTTGGGATTTACTGAAGAAACAAGGTCAAAACAGCTTCTCCAACACTGAAATTAAATTAAAAAGACCATGTTTCATCATCTAGAAGTGTGTAATACTTACTGACATCACTGTAACTGCTTCCCAGTTGGTCAGAGACGCGAGAGGTGAGCTGTCCTGAAAAACAGACAGAGACTTCAAACTTTTGTTGTCAGTTTCATTAATTTTTCACAGGAATTTACATATTCTACATCAGCGGTGAGGGAAATCTGGGAAAGTCATTATCTGCGCTGATAAATCCTGACTGTAAACACTCCTGCCGCGCAGCAGCAATCAGCAACACAAACACCATCACTCATGATGTCACCGGCCGAGGAGGCGGAGCTACAGACATCACAGCGCTGGCATTTAAAACCGGCCGTAAAGGACAGGGGAGCATTACACAACCATCAAGAGAGCCGAATTAACAAGACCATCAATCCACCTCCACAGTTATACAGCAATAATGAGGAAAGAGAGATGGACAGAATATAGACAGTGTGTTCAGAACAGCATTTCTTATTGTATATTGCAACCATCATTGGTGTAAAAACATTTTTGTATATTAATATGTAAAATAATTTACAAAAAAATAAAACAAATAAAAACTAACCTGTAAACGGGTTCAAAAAAACGGGAAAAAAAAAATTTAAATAACTATTAAGGTAGTTGGTACTGAAAGTATATATATATATATAAAAAAGACAAAACATGAATGAAACTAATATTTAGTAAAATATGCAAATGATGATGACTTTTCCAGCAGGTTACTTTAAAAACCTCCATATGCTGAACTAATAACTATCCAATAAAACTTGCAGTTGAAAACCATATTAAAATGAAATAAACTATAAGTATAGTTTATAGTCTATACTAAAACTGCAAGTATTTAAACTCTGAGAGACTGAAAAACAAACTAAAAATGAAACTTAAAATGTCCATAAAAACATGTATATTAATAGCCATAAAATAAAAATTAAACTCAAATTCAATAAACTTTTGCTGAAACTAACTAAAACCAAATAGAACATACTTGAAAACATCCATATGCAATGAACACACCTTTTTAAACATTTTTGAAAGCTGAAATAAAATAATGCAAAATTGAAACAAAAGCTAAAAACTGTGGTTGAAACTAAAATTAAATAAACTACAAGTATAGCTGTCGAATACTGAAACATTTGTTTCAGTCAAAGTATTTTAACATGGAAAGAATGACAACTAATTTAACAATAATTTATTTAAAAAAATCAAAGACCAAAACAAACAAATAAAACAAAAATGTATTTTGTAAGTGCAAAAGTTTAACAACCTTGGTCTAAAGACTTCTCAATTTTTCCCTGCAGTTTACTTAATTTCCACAATTTTCAACACATTTTGAAAGCTGACATAAAATAACACAAAATTAACAAAAAATACAAACTATAAAAAACTGCAGTTAAAAAACGAACTAAAATGAAAAAAAAAAAGAAACTAAGTATTATATATTTGTCAATACTAAAACTACAAGTATTAAGAAAGACACCTTTAACTAAAATTCTAAGACTAAAACAAACTTCAAAATATAAACAAAAAATAAAAATAAACCCATGAAATAAAAAAACTACACAGCAACTAATGAAACCGTTGCTGAAACTAAAACTTAATAGAAATTAAGAAATTTAAAAGCAAAACCATGAAGACTGACATGTTCTGTTTTTCCCTGCAGTTTACTTTAAAGGGGTCATAGGACGCCCATTTTCCACAAGTTGATATGATTCTTTAGGGTCTTAATGAAAAGTCTGTAACATAGTTTGGTTAAAATTTCTCAATGGTAGTGTAAAAAACACCTTTTCTACCCTGTCAAAAACAGCTCTTTTCAGATCAAAGTTTTTGTATTTTCCTTTAAATGTTAATGAGCTCTGCTGACCCCGCCCCTCTCTTCCGAGCTGCTCTCTGAGGTTTACTTTAGCTGCATTCATCTGAAACTTGCTAATTAGCACATTATTAGGAAAGGCGATTTGCAAAGATTCATTACAAAACATTATACTCACTTCTGTAGGAGAGGATACTCACTTCTTCTTTATATGAGGCTGGATCACGAATGATTCGCGCGAACATAGACGCATTTCTGTAGATCGGGGGAAGCATTCCCTTCAAAAACAATGTAATCCACTGCGTCTTCAGCGGCTCAGATGTCGGGAGTAAATGACGACTGCTATGTTCATTATTACATCCAACAACAGAACACCTCAATCGCTTAGGAGTCATTCTTGTCTACATCTGCTCCGGCGGTGAAACAATGGCGGACTGATGACAGCTCATTCAGGGCGGGTCTGAGGTAAGACGCCAGTCCAGTCTGTGCTGAAACGCTACTGTCAATCAAACTATCGTGGGAGGGGCCTGTTTTTGTGATTTCACACAGACAGGCATCTGAGATCGGCTTGATTTGAGAAAGGGGTAACGATTTAACCAGATTTAAAAAAAAAACACTGGGTGGATTTTTATCATTATAGGGTGGTTGTGTACACACACTGCCAACACACATTTCAGTTCAAACAACTTGTAAAAGTGCATGTAGCATCCTATGACCCCTTTAAAACCTCCATATGCTATGAAAATACAGTTCCCTGTGCTGCCACTCTCGTTACATAAATCTGCTCCTGCGGCAATGCAAACAATAGAAGGAGGTCAGAGGTCGCGGGCGGTCTGTTATGATGATGTTTCCCATCAGAGATCACGTCTCTATGGCCTCTGATGTCTCACACACACACACACAGCTCGTGTCCTACAGAAACGTCCGGAGCAGAGCGGGAATGTGGAAATGTCAGGAATACCGCAGATTCAGGGAATTACACATGACGGATCAGACCGAACAAACTGCCCCTGAACCTGAAGTCCAGCAGCTGCAGGGTTCAACCATGTGACTCGGTTACCTTCTAAACATGTTCTTGGTCTTACTGTGCAGGATTCATCAGTGCATGTTGTTTTGAAAGAAAAATAATCTTTCATCAAAATATAATAACCTCTGAAACTACATTTCTGTTGACATAACCATGGATAAGAAGGTGGAGAAAAATATATATAATAGCAGAAAATGCATGAAAAGGCCATTATTGAGATATATATTTTTTCTCTAAAATAGAAAAAAAAAGTGACTTTAAATTGCAATTATATTTCACAATACTACTGTATTTTTGATCAAATAAATGCAGCCTTAGTAAGAGACTTTGTTCTGTTTGTTCAGACAATAATGTTACCAACCACAAAACCTGTTACACTAATTTACATGGAATTTATAATCACATAATTTCGGTAACACTTTATTTTAAGGTTGTCCTTGTTACACGTTACATGTACTTACTATTATAATAACACTTAATTATGCATAATTACATGCAAGTAAAGCCAAATCCTAACCCTAACCATTTAGTAAGTACATGTAGTTACTTAATATTACTCCGTACTTAAATGTATAATTACACTGTAACAAGGACACCTTAAAATAAAGTGTAACCATAATTTCTCTACAATAAACTACAAAAATTCCACAAACAAAATTCAATGTTAAAGCAACATATTCTACTGCACATTCAGTCTCACTCAGAAATATGTTAATACATTATTCAATGCATCAATTAAGTTAAATATTTAACTTTCCATGAACTTTAGGTTAGATAATTAAGTTAAATAGCACTTTAAAACAGCAGAATGATATATAATTATGACATGGATGTTCTAAAAGAACATGAATATCGAATTCATTTCATGGCTAAAATGACCCTAATTTAGGTCAACATGCCTTCTGCAGAATACAAATAAACAAATATAAACTAAAACCCCTCATGCATCATTAGTTTATGACAATGAACATCAAAGATGCAAATCTTAAAAACATTCAAGGAAAATTCTCTAATTATAGTTAAAGACCTTGAACAAAAAGCACAATTATGATCAACAAACATTCACTAATCCCAAAAGAAAAGGTGAACAAACATCACCGTTGGAAACTGGACCATATTTTACAAGAACATGAAACAACGCTTACAGAAGGCCTATGAAACAAACACATCATCTTCCTGAAGAGAAACTCTCCACATCTGTTTATGCCATTAACAGACACCAACAGCCTTAAAGGAGAAGTTCACTCAAAAATAAACATTTGCTAAAAATGAAACAAACTCATCTACATCTCTGATGGCCTGAGGGTGAGCACATTTTCACTATTTCAACTATTCTTTTAATGTGTGAGATTCTGAAGAGTTTTTTTTTATTATAAAAGGGTCATAGGATAGCACATTATTAGGAAAAGCAATTTGCAAAGATTCTTTACAAAACATTATACTCACTTCTTCTGTAGGTGAAGCTGGATCATGAATGATTTGCGCGAACATAGACGCATTTATGTAGATCGGGGGCGCATTCCCTTCAGAAACAAATGCAATCCACTGCGTCTTCAGCGGCTCAGACGTCTGGAGTAAACGACGACTGCTATGTTCATTATTACATCCAACAACAGAACACCTCAATCGCTTAGGAGTCATTCTTGTATCTGCTCTGGCGGTGAAACACTGGCGGACTGATAACAGCTCACTCAGGCGGGTCTAAGGTAAGATGCTGTTATGAAACGCTTCAGTGCAGGTGTCTGTTTTCATTCTGTTTCCCAAGGCTCTGAAGGCAACGAACAAATTTACAGTTTTACACTCCCAGAAAACATATTGCATATTAATGCTAGCAACTAGCACCAGATTATCGCCGTTTTGGCCTGTGTGGAGAAAAAAAAAACATGAGTAGTCAAAGCAGGATGGCTTCAGTCCCAATAAATGTTGTAAAATATTTCTCACACCATCTGCTTTCGTTCCACCATCTAATAGCATCCGCTTTTCAGCGTGTGCACAACAGCTGCAGTAAATAAACCTGATATGAAACAGACAGTTCTTGTTCAAGACCAACTATTAATTTTACATCATGATTTTTTTGTGTGTAATATAATATATTACTTTAGGGGTTAAGATTTGTTCTCTTCTGCTCACCAAGGCAGCATTTATGTAATCAAAACTACAATAAAAACAGTAATATTGTGAAATATTATTATAATTTCAAATAACTGTTTTCTATTTGAATATATTTTAAAATTTAATTTATTCCTGTGATCAAAGCTGAATTTT
>NW_015642562.1:1011635-1015218 GCF_001515625.1 Sinocyclocheilus rhinocerous
GTTGTGCTCCCCAATATTTTTGTGGAAACTGTGATACATTGTAGTTTTCAGGATTCACAGATGAATAGGAAAGTTCAAAAGAACAGCATTTATTTGAAATAGAAATCTTTTATAACATTATAAATGTCTTTTCTGATCAATATAATGCATCCTTGCTGAACAAAAGTATTCATTTCTTTCAAAAATAATCTGCCATAATGGAAACAGCAGTGAAACTCACCAGCTGTGAATAGCAGATTTTGAATCCTGGTTTTGCTACGAAGTAATCATCCGATTTGAAGGTGATTTTGATGAGGTTTGTTTTGGATGAGATCCGTGATGGAGCTCTTTGTCCACACCAGCGGCCCCAGATGATGGTGCTGGTTTCAGAAATATCCTCCACTTCCACATAATCATACCTGCATAAACATAAACACCTGATCAAGCAGATCTGCGGGCCACTTTAAAAATGCTTTGTTTCTGTTCCTCAAATACATTTGATTAGATAAAAAATTATATGATTATAACATCTGTAGTGATTTGGCTATCACAATTAGACATTTTTATGTTGTTTTAGTATTCTTTATATGCCATTATAGTATCTATTAGTATTTTGAATTAGCTGTTATCTGCATATTTTCAGTTCGGTTTTAATTTTACTTTAAGTTTTAGCAATTTTGTTGTGTGGTTTTGTAAGTTTTATTAGTTTTTTGTATTTTTCTATTTAGCTTTCATTTATTTGTATTACTTAGTTTACCAATGCAACATTTCTAATTTATTCTAATTAAATTAGTTCTTCATCTAATTCTATTTATATTTTCTATTATTTCAGCTTTATATAAATTAACAAGAATGATTTATAGTTTTAGTTTATAATAACAGTTCTGGCACAGGGTACATACCGTAATACACAAAACCATGATCAGCAATGCAGTAATTGATAATGTGAAGTGACATCATGTTTTTATCTATATCATATAAATTATTCGATTTTACACAGAAAAATACATAATACATTAAGTTTCTTTTCTGTCCTTGTTTCACTTCTTGCCTCTTTCTCATCCTATAAATTCACCTCATCTCTCATCTGTTTTTCCTGCTTTATTTTTAGTCTCGATGTCTCGAGGGTCTTTATAAAGTATCAGATTCACAGTAAAACCTCTAACCTCAAGGACAAACCCGTAACCCAAGAGTCACTCCACACACACTGCGCTCAGATCCTCGCTCTGATTGGCTTTCTGCTCATTAAATATTCATATCATGTTTTAACTCTTCAGGCCTTTATTTCTAGTCCAGAAATGCAGAATGAGAACCAAACCTGTTATTCTCTCCCACGTGTTACAACATGATTTAACCATGTAGGACATGCGCCTGGAGCTCCTGGATCAACGTTCCTATGAATTGATCAGATGTATAGCTATGTAAAGGGCTTTAGGTTTTGATGCTTGTTAAACTGTTAAATATTTACCATACAGACCAACCCAAAGAGTCAAAAATTACACTTTCTCAACAGTTTAAATAGATCTAATTCATTATTCATAAACGCTTCCATCCGAAGCTCCACCCCATTCTCTGCCTCTGCTTAAAACCTGTAAACAAATCTAATTCATTACTCATGAAATCAACTATCTGAAGCTCCGCCCTCATCTGAAAACTCCATTCTCCACCTCAGCTTAACTCTTAAATAGATCAAATTCATTATTCATGAACTCGTTCACCCTGAAGTTCCACCCTCACCTGCACTCCATTCTCCTCCTCCGCTTAAAACATTTACATAGATTTAATTTATTATTCATGAACTCATCCATCCGAATCTCCGCCCTCACAGGAAAACTCCATTCTCCGCCTCCACTTAAACTCTTAAATAGATCAAATTCATTATTCATGAACTCGTTCACCCTGAAGCTCCGCCCTCACCTGCAGACTCCATTCTCCTCCTCCACTTAAAACATTTACATAGATCTAATTCATTATTCATTAACTAATCCATCCGAATCTCCGCCCTCACAGGAAAACTCCATTCTCGCCTCCACTTAAACTCTTAAATAGATCTAATTTATTATTCATGAACTCGTTCACCCTGAAGCTCCGCCCTCACCTGCAGACTCCATTCTCCTCCTCCACTTAAAACATTTACATAGATCTAATTCATTATTCATGAACTCATCCATCCGAATCTCCGCCCTCACAGGAAAACTACATTCTCCGCCTCCACTTAAACTCTTAAATAGATCAAATTCATTATTCATGAACTCGTTCATCCTGATGCTCCGCCCTCACCTGCAGACTCCATTCTCCTCCTCCACTTAAAACATTTACATAGATCTAATTCATTATTCATGAACTCATCCATCCGAATCTCCGCCCTCACAGGAAAACTCCATTCTCCGCCTCCACTTAAACTCTTAAATAGATCAAATTCATTATTCATGAACTCGTTCATCCTGATGCTCCGCCCTCACCTGCAGACTCCATTCTCCTCCTCCACTTAAAACATTTACATAGATCTAATTCATTATTCATTAACTAATCCATCCGAATCTCCGCCCTCACAGGAAAACTCCATTCTCCGCCTCCACTTAAACTCTTAAATAGATCAAATTCATTATTCATGAACTCGTTCACCCTGAAGCTCCGCCCTCACCTGCAGACTCCATTCTCCTCCTCCACTTAAAACATTTACATAGATCTAATTCATTATTCATGAACTCATCCATCCGAATCTCCGCCCTCACAGGAAAACTCCATTCTCCGCCTCCACTTAAACTCTTAAATAGATCTAATTTATTATTCACTTAACACCTTCACCTGAAAACATTTTTGTCGTCCACTTAAAACTCTTAAATAGATTCAACTCATTATTCATGAACTCATCCAGCCGAAGCGCTGTCTTACCTGAAAATTCCATTCTCCACTTTCACTTCAAAAATGTTTAAACGCATCTAATTCATTATTCATGTACTCCTCCATTCTAAAGCTCCGACCTCACCTGCAGACTCCATTCTCCGCCTCCTCCAGTCCAAACAGAGCATCGAATTCCAGCAGGATGCGCGTGTGAGGCGGCGAGAGCAGTTTCCATGACAACAGCAGGTTGCGGGGGTATGAGTTGGGGAAGCGCGGGCTCTGGATGTGACCTCCGCCCTTGACCATTATGATCTCTTCCTTCCGGTACAAGTCTGTGAGGCGATTGCTGTCTGTTACTGGTCACAACTCGGACAGGTTAGTGCATTTACTCTTGGAGACAAACAAACAAACAAACACAGATATACACAAATACAACACATACAAAGGTTAGAATCTGTTTCATTTCAGTTCAGTTCAGAAAACAGCATCAATTCAGCTCAAATTGAATTCTCTTCAGAAAAATAGACCAGTTTACTTCTAATTCTCTTGTGGAAACAAACTTAAAGCACTTTAGATCCACAGCAAATGAATTCCCCTCAAAATTGTCTTCGTTTAAAGAACTTAATTCACTTCTAGTTCCATTTAGGAAGTAAAGTGAATTTACTTCTGATGCTCTTTGTGAAGTGATCTGAATTAATTTTTGATTCCCTTAAGTAAACTAACCAAATTCACTTCTCTTTTTTTTTTTTTTTTTTTTTTT
>NW_015642562.1:1015303-1018806 GCF_001515625.1 Sinocyclocheilus rhinocerous
TTTTTTTTTTTTTTTTTTTTGCAAAAGAACTCGTCACTTTAGATTCTATTCAGATCCAAAGTAAACTAAATTCACTTCTGATTCTTTTTACAAAATAAAAGACTTAATAAAAAAACTTAACTCCGTTCAAGAACTGATGTTTATTTATTTCTGATGCTCTTTGGGAAATTATCTGAATTGACTTCTGATCCACTTCAGGAAAAGAACAGACTTCACTTTGGATTCGCTTAAAAAAAACCTTTTAATTCTGTTCAGGAAGAGATGATTATTTACTTCTGATGCTATTTGGGAAATGATCTGGATTCACTTCTGATTCTCTTCCAGAAAACAACCTTAGTTCACTTATTATTCACCTCAGGAAAAGAGCTAAAGTCATGTTTGATTCTCTTCAGAAAAATTAACTTCACATGTTTCTGAATCTTATTATAATAAAAACTTGATGAACTTCTAATTGTTCACGAAGTGACGTGAATTTACATCTGATACGCTTTTTGAAGTGACCCAAATTCACTTCTGATTCGCTCCCAAAAAAATAACCTAATTCACTTCTAAATCTCTTCAGGAAAAGAACAAGTCACTTTTGATTCTCTTCAGAAAAAAAGAGCTTAATTATTTTTTAATTCTGTTCAGGAAGTGAAGCGAGTTTACGCATTCTTTTGGGAAGTGATCTGAACTGACTCCTGATTCTCTTTAGAAAAAGAACATAATTCACTTATGATTCTTTTGGGGGAAAGAACATGAATCACTTGATTCACTTCAGAAAAGTGAACCGAATTAACATCTGATTATAAAGAAATAACCTGAAATCTCTTCTGATTCTCTTCAGCACACACAATCAATTCATTATTAGAATTTGAGCTTAATATCTGAACTGATTTCACTGAAATGGACCACAGAATCTCCGACAGAACACAAACACACACAAACATGAGCAACACGAGAGTAGTAAGACAGAAATGGAGAAACGCTGACAGGTCTATAGAAAAAGACAGACATGCTTTTAGCCCACAAAAGTAAAATATTAAAAATAACAGATATTATGCAACAGGAAAAAAAAGATCATTCAATGTGACAGTTCATGAATCTTTAAATCATCAGACCAATGAGCACATCTGATCGCTGTAAAGAAAACTAAAGAATTCATGGTTCGCTAAACGAAAGTGACGACATCAACGGTGACCTGATATGATGTCAAAATGATGCAGGCATGATGATTTTTTTCTTTTTCAAAAGCTCCTTGACTCAGGACCACCATAGCATTCACACACACACACACACACACACACACACACACAGATTACTGATCCATGCATGCAGCAAACACTTGTGATTATGGCTATAGTGCAGGAACAGGGCCACCATCCATCACCATGACAACCTGCTGACCAATGAGCTTTTAAATGAACTTAACACACAGGAACACACAGTCCGCTGTAGCTCTCTCTCTCTCTCTCACACACATACACACACACACACTACTCGCTTATGTCACTTCTATAAGTGCGATACTGACAGACAGTCTAGCAGCTTTGAGTTTAACAGCCTCATTTACACAATCTCACACACTGTAATTCTTTAACACGAATTTGCTTCAACTTTCTAAGAACAAATACACACTGTACATACACACTCATCACAAACACACACACACACACACACACACACACACAGTTCTAAAAGCTCTTAAAGTTTGGTGTGTTAAAATATGAGCTGTCGTCTGTTATTGTGAAGAGCTAAATACATCAGATTAAATGTTCATGACAGGCATCAGGACAGAAGAAAGTAGGTTACGTTTCAAAAAGTAGTGAGTTGCCTCACTGTCTACTGAATACAGTACACACTTCTAAGACAAAATCCCAACAGAAAGAGAACATCAGGAATGATTTAAATATGTTACATAGCAATTAACAATAATCTGATAAGGATAAAAATACACAGCACACACACATTAGGTAAAAGGTCAATTTTTAACTTGATTCATTTTATCATTAATATCTGGATTAAGTGTAAATTTAATTAGGTAATATGGTTCAATTTTAATTCTATTTAATGTGTTAATCATCACGTTCTATTCTTAAGTGTATTACAAGTATATTTAATTAGGTAATACGGTAATTTTTTTAATTTGATTACATTTGTTTTATCATTAAGTATGTTTAATTAGGTAATATAGTAAATGTTTAACTTGATTTAATTTGTTTTATCATTAAAAGGGGTCATATGATGTTGCTAAAAAGAACATTATTTGGTGTATTTGGTGTAATGAAATGTGTTTATGCGGTTTAAGGTTAAAAAAAACACATTATTTTCCACATACTGTACATTATTGTTTCTTCTCTATGCCCCGCCTTTCTGAAACGCGTCGATTTTTACAACGCTCATCGGTCTGAAAAGCGAAGTGTGCTCTGATTGGCCAGCTATCCAACGCGTTGTGATTGGCCGAATACCTCAAGCGTGAGAGTTTAATTAGGTAATACAGTAAATGTTTAACTTGATTTAATTTGTTTTATCATTAATTTCTGGTATTAAATTACAAGTGTATTTAATTACGTAATATGGTCAATATTTAACTTGTTTTTAATTTGTTATATCAGTAAATTCTGGTATTAGGTCAACTACAAGTACGTTTAATTAGGTAATATGGTCAATTTTCAATTACATTTCATTTGTTATCTTTACGTTCTTTTCGTAGGTGAATTACAAGTATATTTACTTAAGCACTATGGCTAATTTTTTTTACTTGATTTAATTTATTTTATCTGTAAATTCTGATATTAAATTAATTACAAGTACATCTAATTAGGTAATCTGGTCAATTTTTAACTTGATTTATTTAGATTTATCATTAAAATCTGGTATTAAGTGAATTACAAGTATTTTTAATATGGTCACTTTTTAACTAAATTTATTTTGTTTTATGAATTAGTTCTGGTATTAAGTAAATGACAAGTATATATTATAATCTCTCTAGCTTTTGTCTGCTCAGTGTTATTAACGTTAACTAAAAACTATCCAAAAACAATTCTCTTATTTTAAATAAATAAATAAATAAATAAATAGTGTTATCTTGCCTTAAAATCCAAAACAGATCTTGTAAACAAAGCTTGATTCTAACCTCAGACTTAGACGAGGCCTCAACATCTGAGTTGGAGTCATCGGATTCCGGAGGCTTCTTGGACTCCTTGACCTCCTGGGCCTCTGACTTGCCCTTGGCCCAGCGGCCCTTCTCTTTAGAGGCCTTCTTATCCACATATCCCGAGGAGGCCGTGGAGGAAGACGCGGTTCGGGGGGAGGTGCCGGTGAACCCCCCACTGCTGGAGCCTTTTGACCCCTCTGAACCCCCCTTCTTTGGCTTCTTGACACTAGGTTTGGGTGACTCCACATTGGAAGGTCGTTTGCTGGGTGCTTTTCCATCGACCGCCGCTCCTCCTCCTCCCCCTCCACCGCCTGCTGACCCCGCTCCCCCTACTTTAGGAGACATGCCTTCCATTTTGGACTCCTTC
>NW_015642562.1:1019397-1020829 GCF_001515625.1 Sinocyclocheilus rhinocerous
TATATATATATATATATATATTCAATGAAAAACTTAAATTAAATGAAAATTAAATGAAAACTGCATTGGCAACTAACTGAAATGAGTTTAAATTGAAGCCATAAAAATTCTAACTGGAAACAAATAAGATTAAACTAACAAATTAAATGTAAAAAATAAATAAAATAAATTAAACCTAATTAGTAATATAAAAAAAAAACTAATAAAAAAAGCTAATTAATAACTAAAAGCTGAAAAATTAATAATATAAAAAAAATAATGCTGTATGCCATCCAGAATGGATTGCTTTTGCTGAGCTTGTTGCAGTTCATTATATGGTTGTCAACTGTGCCTTAGAATTTAGTCAAAAGAATTTAGTCCGTGATAAATGAGTCTTTCATTGTAGTCAGAATAAATAATAGACTGATCTCATTATACAACATCAAAAGGTGTGTGCTGTATTGAAGTGTTTTGAACAGACATATTTCTCCATCGCTGAAGAGCAGAGAAAAACATAAAACAAATCTAGACATGCATTCATGTGCGAGATCCTGAATAATGCCTGACTCTGTGTGTGTGTGTGTGTGTGTGTGTGTCTGGCTCACAATTAAGGTCATCCTGGTTAAGAACTGCCCACTTAAGACAAGAAGAGACCGTCTGATTGAAACAGAAAGCGATCAGTCACAGTTCATTGTGTTTTAATGTGCCTTTTAGGGTCAAGTTTATCAGAAATAGTTGATACCACACTAACTTACACAACCAGTCAAAAGTTTTTGAACAGTAAGACTTTTAATGTTGTTTTTTTTTTTTTAACTTCTGCTCACCAAGCCTGCATTTATTTGATGCAAAATACAGCAAAATTTTACATTTTGAAAATATTTTGAAATATTTTTTCTATTTAAACTAATCATTTTCTATTTGAATGCATTTTAAAATGTAATTTATTTCTGTGATCAAAGCTGAATTTTCAGCATCATTACTCCAGTCTTCAGTGTCACATGATCCTCAAGAAACATTTCTGATTATGTTGAAAATATAGAATTCTTTGATGAATAGAAAGTTCAGAAGAACAGCATTTATCTGAAAAAGAAATCTTTTGTAACATTTGAAATTTCTTTACCATCACTTTTGATCACTTTAAAGCATCCTTGCTAAATAAAAGTATTCATTTCTATAATCCACCAGCACCCCCCCTCCAAAAAAAAAGCTGTTACCAAAGCTTTTTATTTCAGATAAATGCTGATCTTTGGATCTTTCTATTCAACAAAGAATCCTGAAAAAAATGTACTGAACTGTTTTAAATATTGATAATAATCAACAGCAAATCAGCATATTAGAATGATTTCTGAAGAACATGTGACACTGAAGACTGGAGTAATGATGCTGAAAATACAGCTTTGATCACAGAAATAAATTATATTTTAAAATATATTACAATAAAGTTATTTTAAAT
>NW_015642562.1:1020940-1025352 GCF_001515625.1 Sinocyclocheilus rhinocerous
GATCATGTGACACTGAAGACTGGAGTAATGATGCTGAAAATACAGCTTTGATCACAGAAATAAATTATATTTTAAAATATATTACAATAAATTTTAAATAGTAAAAATATTTCACAACAATATTACTGTTTTTGCTGTGCTTTGGATCAAATAAATGCAGGCTTGATGAGCAGAAGAGAATTCTTTAAAAACATTCAAAATCTTACTGTTCAAAAACGTTTGACTGCTAGTGTACATAAAAATAAAACCTCAAACAATACTACGATAGCAACCATCCGCGGCTGTAGGAAAAACATGAGAAACGGTTCCACGACTCTCAGATATAATCAGTCAGTGAAAAACATTTCACTACTCAACAAGAACTAAACAGTAAATCATACATTTGACCATAAAAACATTCATTTGTGTCTCATGTTCTGTCTCTGTTTCTCTCTCTCAGTATTTCAACAATGGTACATTTACATTTTCAGAGCTAGATGCCGAGAGTGAACCACAATTTTATTCTTCCATCTTGCCCAGGTCACATTTCATTCTAAAGATAAAACAAACAAATAAATAAATAAATACCTTCCTACATGCACATACCTAACTAATGACAATAAAATAAAAACATGCCCAGATCATATTTCATTCCAAAATTAGAAATAAATATAAAATAAATAACAAAATAATACAAATATAAAATGTAACAAAAAACTGAATTAAAAATATAAAAATAAAAATATAAATTATAAAACGAAAATAAAAATATGAAAAAAATAAAATACATGGAAAAAAGCAAAACGGCCATTGAAATTACGCAAAATATATTTTCTTTTTCTCTCTATTTTCTCTATAGATAAATCCATCTGAAGACATGAAAAATTTCCTAGAAAGCATGCGTTTCTATTGACAGCTAGAGGTCAGAGGTCAAACACGGGCATAAAACTTTATGACTCAGTGTATGTGTGTGTGACCCCGCTGTCAGACAGTTTCAGCTGAACTTACAGAAGCATCGACACACTCAGACTCCCACCCTGAGGACGTGTCTGTGTGTGTGTGTGTGTGTGTGTGTCCATCTCTCTCACCTCGCGTGCTGCTCTGTGCTTGAGTGAGACATCATGCTGAAACTGTTACACAGTTGGAACGCAAAGCAGAATCTATTTCTGGACGTCTAGAGCCTCACAAAACAAGCGTTATATCAGCACACTCGCCTCAGTTTATTAGTGCACTAATATTCTATTGGAACCTTTGTTCTCGTATCCACAGCAACCAAATGTTCCATCAGGATTTACTGTGAAGTTGAATGACATCATTAACAGACTCCTGTATTTGCTGCCAATTCTGTTAAATATGATTATTTTGATAGATTTTATTATTTAACAACATAATATTGAAAAATCCTAAATAAATAATAAATAAATATTTTGCATAAAATAAATAGAATTTTACATATTAAAAATCAACTAAAACAGAAACAAGTATTTAGTTGTCTCATTTCTCATTGTCTCATTATTTAAACATGATGTATCAGAATTATTTTAACTGCAAATGACTGTATAAAATCATAATAATTAATCAAAATATATATACACACAAACTACTAAAAATAAGACAAACGACAACATTACTAAAAAATCTGCAAAACCGAGATATTGCGTAAAATAATGTTGCATACAAATACATATACTTGTCTGTACATAATTTATTCATTCAAATGATATATATTTGGCAAAGAAAGTGAGGCCTATTTATTTATTATTCTTTTTTTTTATAATTTTTTTTTTCCTACTGACATTATTCCCCAAATTCTCATTACCATAATGCATTAAAATGTTTATGGTAAAATTACAGACGAGACGAGACGAGACGAGACGAGACGAGAAGAGAAGAGAAGAGAAGAGAAGAGAAGAGAAGAGACGAGACGAGACTATTAGAGAAGAGAAGAGAAGAGAAGAGAAGAGAAGAGAAGAGAAGAGAAGAGAAGAGAAGAGAAGAGAAGAGAAGAGAAGAGAAGAGAAGAGAAGAGAAGAGAAGAGAAGAGAAGAGACGAGACGAGACTATTATAATTATTGATTTAACCAAACCACAAATTTATGCAATAAATCAAGCCACACCTTTCTTTGATTTCAAGTACATAATTATTTTGCTTTTCAGAAGTCTGTTTACTTTTTTTAAATAACCTATTTGATAGTACTGAGTTTGCTACTGGAATAATATTGTACTGTTTGAGCTACTGTAATCTAACATAAACAATATGCTCTTATTGACTGACTTTGAATCACTTTGCAGCATGTTTTCTGCATTAATTATATTACGGCAAACACAAACCGCCGTGTTCCTGGGAGAATTTGGGAAAGGAAAGCATTTAAGTGGCTGTTTATATTCCTTACAAGGCGTTGATGCTGAACAATACAAACATATTATTGCAAAAATAAAAACTCACAGGAAACAAGCCTCCAGTGCACAGAACACATGTTCAAGCGTTTCTGTGTGCATTTCATTATTTTTGTATCCCTGATCAGATTCTTCTTAATATGAGGAGAGCGTTGACAACATACACACACACACACACACAGTCAGGGCATCACTCGTGAGAAAGTAAATCAATTAGTGCTCCACTGCAGCGTCATGAAAGCCAAGCCTTCAACACCCCAGCCAGCTCTTATTAACTCACGCTGGATCCCACATTCACCTCCACCCCTTGTGTTCTACTCACATGGCATTTGACTTATTAAAAACAGCAAACAAGGTTTGCTACCTGAGAAACTGCCATTTCTCCTTGCTAGCAACACATGCTATAACTTGGACAAATAACAACGGTTTTATTTTTTCCCAAATTTCATTTTTACTTTTTCCCAAATTATGTTTTCTGTTGTAACGCTGTTTTTTCTTAATGTACTGTACTGTATATGAACAAAAACATTTTTTTTTTTTTTCTGTGAATTTATAAAACTTTAATCATTTAATACAGTTGTAGCAATATTAGGGAACAATTGTTTTATTTTTATTTATTTTTTACAAATTACATTATATTTTTCAAGAAATTAATTTTTTTCTAGATTCTCTATTTCATATTTTATATAATTTTATCACTAAAAACTGTGAATTAAAAACTTTACCAATTTAATATTTTTTTACAGAGTCAATTCTTTCATATTTATTTATTTATATTTAAGGTTATGTACTTAATGGTTTTATACAAATATATCGCCAAAACCTGTGGTTAAAAAAAACTTTACCAATTTACCAATTTTTATTTATATGATTAGATTAGATTAGATTATGAGCAGTATTTTTGTTTTTGTTTTGTAGATTCTGTGTTTTATGGTGTAAAACTAATTTATCTTAAAAAAAACATTGGTAAACCAATAAGTTAATTAATAATTTAAAAATTTTAACAACAATACGGCCATATGAAATCTGTATTATGTTTTTACAAATTCTTTTGAATTTCTCTGGCTTCTCCCTTTTTAAGACTTAATATAAATTTATCTTTAAAAACACTATTTTTTTGTCAAATAAAGTGCTGAAGCAGACATCTGGGAATATATAGGGAAAATGGGAATTTGCAGAACATTGTGAATGACAGGCAATCAAATTCTGCAACGCTTTGAGCATTTGATCTATTTTTCTCTAATTAACTAACGTACTTTCAACAACATTGTTTCTAGAATAAGTTGTTTGTATGCTGTAAAATCACAGATATAAAGGGAATAAGAGATGTGTGTCGTCATACAGACATGCAGCTCACAGATGTCTGATTTCATGAGGGAAACACTGAGCTAATGGAGATGAAACACTGAAACATGCCCACCCTGAGACACACACACACACACACACACATCAAGATCAAACGACTTAATCACACAGATCTGCGACTGAGGGCTCTGTCATTTGGTCTGTCAAGGTTTATAACTGCTTTTACAGTCATGGATTCCTCCACCACACATACACACACAGTGAATAACTAGAGCCTGATGTGTTTTCTGTTCGAAACGATGAAAGAATGTGCACTAGCAGACAGCTGTGTGAGATACAGACAGAAATATGCAGAGTAAAGACGCATCCTCCTGTCTGCATGTAAAAATGACAGAAAACAGGCCACCGCACGCACACACACACACACGACTAAACGGAAACACCTTCAAACATTTAAGTTAAAGACTTTTTTTTGTTCATATACTCATACAAAATCAGACCACCTGCAAAACACACACACACACACACGTCTGGTCAGCTATCCTTGTGGGGACCCTCCATAGGCATAATGTTTTTTCTACTGTACAGACCGTATATTCTATTGCTCTACACCAACCCTACACCTAAACCTACCCCTCACAGGAAACTTTCTGCCTGCTTAGATTTTCAAAAAACTTAATTCTGTATGATTTATAAGCTTTTGTACCCGTGGGGACCACAATTTAGGTCCC
>NW_015642562.1:1025411-1042710 GCF_001515625.1 Sinocyclocheilus rhinocerous
ACACACACACACACACACAGACACACACACACACACACACACAAACACAAACAGACACACACACACACATACACACACAAACATAAACACACACACACATACACACAGACACACATAAACACACACACAGACACATACACACATAAACACACACACACACACACAGACACAGACACAGACACAAACACAGACACAGACTCACACACACACTCATCGTCCACAGCTCAACAGTTCGGTCACAGATGCTCAAACACAACAGCCACACCACACACACACACACACACACATACACACACAGACTCTCTCTCTCTCTCAAACACACACTCACACACACACTCTCTCTCTCTCAAACACACACTCACACACACACACACACACACACACACACACTCTCTCTCTCTCAAACACACACTCACACACACCCACACACACACACACACTCTCTCTCTCTCAAACACACACTCACACACACCCACACACACACACACACTCTCTCTCACACACTCACACACACACACACTCATCGTCCACAGCTCAACAGTTCTGTCACAGATGCTCAAACACAACAGCCACATCACACACACACACACTCACACACACACCTGTGCAAGGGTAGCTGAGACGCCAATTGATGTGAATTGTTTCAAGTACAACTATTTAAACATGATTTCCTAATTCTTTGAAATTTTTTATTCATGCAAATAATTATGCATGTAATTTTAAGGTAAAAATGTCAAAAACACAACAAAATCATTAAAATTAACTGAAATTAAAATGAAAAAAGAAAATATGAAAAAAAAATCTCAATGGTAAAATAGCCTGACTGCATGCAAATTTTAAGGTCTCATTAATTGAGAGCAGGGTTACTTGAAAAAAAAGCTACTTGAAATTGAAAAAAAATAAAAAAAATTATTTTAGCTAGTTGCCAAAGCAACATTTCTAAAAAAAATAAAATTGTAAAAAAAACGGTAGACATTTAAAACACAAAAAAAATCACTAAATTGTGACTAGACTGTTGTAAATCTTGTGTTACTAAAATAAAACTGATTCAGATACCACATATAATCTATTTTGAATAATTTATGGTTCATTTAAATAGTCCTGCAGTGTGACAAGTAAAATATTAAAAAGTACAAACTACAAATTATGCATTGCAAAAATGAACCATAAATTATTCAAAATAGATTTTTAAAAATCCAAAATAAATTTAAAACTCCAAATATTCCATAGTAAAAATCATAATGTTGGAAAAATCCATGTTAGTATTGGTCAACAAACCTAATATTGCAGTGAATATTTTAACATTCATTACAGGTGTCTGACACCTGTTGGAGAACACACACACACAGAGAGAGAGAGATAACCTCAAAGGTCCCAAAAAAATCAAGCTTTTCATCACATCAAATCTTAAAAAGCAATGCTTACAGTGCATTCAAGCTTTTCATCAGTTTATGCATCCCCTGGGAATCGAACCCATGACCTTGTGTTGCTATCATCAAACGCTACTGTTTGAGCTACAGGAGTACACAGGAACAGGTTAAAGATCCTCCTACCACAGTAACTCAGCGCTGTTGAAATCAGGCATGTGACATGAGCGGATACCTGTCATAACACGCTTCAGCTGATCACAACATCAGCCAAAACTGAGGAACATTCATGCCCGTTCACATCCACAGTGACCACAGAAAGCATCTGCAGCACTTCAAAATGTCTGAATGTCATTCATGAGATCACAAAATATCAAAGCAAAGTTCTGAGCTCAACTAATGGCACTCGTCTGAAGTATTTGGCAATGAATTTTAAGTAACTGCTGTCAGAGTATTTCAGCAGACACTAGAAAATGTCTAAATGTCACTGCATTAGATAATAAAATACAAGTGACATTTATTGTAAACACAGACAGCACAAGCACTTTTACAAGCAAAGCACTCAGCAAACAGTTTTGCATGGTTTGAAATATAAAATAATAGTTCTGGTGTTGAATGCAATGAATGCAAAAAGCCACATTGTGCTTGTTTGTGGTTAAACATGCAGCTAACATGGAACTTGCTTTACGTTGTCAAGGTTCTCTCAGAGTTATGAGCAAACGTTAACAGAATGTTTGTTCAACATTAGCTGTTCTTTAATAATGTTTCGTTACATTCAAAAGAAACATTCCCATAATACTTTCAAAATGATACAATGGAATGTTCCCTTTACGTTCGCACAGCCAAGAAAAAAAAAAAGGTTTTAAACATGCATCATTAAAAACAATGTTTAAAGGGGTCATATGATGCGATTTCAATTTTTCCTTTCTCTTTGAAGTGTTACAAGCTCTTGGTGCATAAAGAAGATCTGTAAAGTTGCAAAGACCAAAGTCTCAAATCCAAAGAGATATTCTTTATAAAAGTTCAGAGTCAGCCACACCTACCTAAAACGGCTCGTTCTAACACACCCCACATGTCTACGTCACGATGTGAGAAGATTTGCATAACGCCGCCCAAATATTCACGCAAAGAAAGAATAATGTGTTTTTTAAACTTTAAACCGCATAAACACATTTCATTACACCAAATACACAAAATAATGTTCTTTTTAGCAGCATCATATGACCCCTTTAAAACAATACATCATTCATGGAATGTTTTTTCTGAAGCATTTTAGTTGAACGACGTTCATCTAACATTATTTAAGCGTTGCTACTTGTTACTTTTGAATGTTCACTGATCATTCTAAAACATTCTCATAATGTTTGCAAAATGCTAAAATGGAATGTTCACTTAAAGCTCGCACAACCGAGATTTAAAAAAAAAACAAAAAAAAAACATTAATCGTTAAAAATGTTTAAAACAAGTAACATTCCCATGATGTTTGCAAAATTTGACTTTTGCATAACAAACAAACAAACAAAAAAGGTTTTAAAACATTTCAAACACGACTTTTTCCAGAGAGAACATTCAGTTACAAAGTGTTCATAACTTAAAGGTAACGTTAGCAAAACGTTCTTAGACCACATATTGTTCGCTTGGTACTAGAGCAGGTCGATAGTTAATGTGATGAACTTCTACACCTGCTAGCTAGAACACCTGTGTGAACTTGAGACTTCATACATGCACTAAAAAGTTGATTAATACGACAGCGAGACTTCAACAAGGATGAAAAAGGAAGCATTTGAGCTCAGATGACAATCGCTTTGGCATTTCTAAGTGTCCTAAATTACTTTTGGGGTCACCGTATCTTCCAAACTCACCATTGCTGCGTGCGTTTGAAGCCCTCAGCGCTTTGGAGGACATCACCTGGGCCTGTGTGGCGTAATTGTCACCGCTCAGCGCCGCGATGAGGGAGCACACGAGCAGCCACATGATTTGGAACCGAACCGTCCGCTGATGCGTGATCCAGAAGCGCCACATGGACCCAGAGTTTCCACCGCAGCGCAGCGCGTCCGCAGATCCGGAGAACAGGTTCATATAAACCAAGCCGCGGAATCCAAAACCTCCGACTTTATCTGCTTATGTCCCGTTTGACCCCGAGCTTATAATTCCACCAGAATACTTTCCATTCCTTGAACATTTACACAAACCCGAGGACGCGAGAAAAGTGTCCTGGCAACAATAACGCGCGGGGTGCCGATGGATTCCCAGAGTTCACACATCAAACTCCTGCTGAAAGATCGGGTTGCTGAGCTGCTGAATGATGGAAGGAGAAAGAAAGGAAGCCCATGAGGGCTGGACCCCCTTCATCCAGTCAGGACGAGGAAATAACGCCCGTGGGGCGCGTTTTACTAAACAGCCTGTTTATATTCTCCCTTTGCGCTAAACACACGTTCGCACGGCTGCACTAATGGACAACACATCCAATAAGTGTTTTATCTAAGAGTTGCACATGTAATTTTTAATGGTGTTTACTCATACTTACAGTTCCAACACTAAGTATTAAACATGCCACAGTGTTTATGCTTCAGACGTGAAAAATTCCTTAAATCTATCTCTTTTTACTTAAGCATAGCAACCACTGAGAACACCTAGCAACCATTTTAGTAACTGCATAACAACATCCTAGCAACCATTAAACAATGCACTAAAAACCACTCAGAACGGCCTAGCAACAGAACATTTTAGTAACCACATAGCACACCTTAGCAACATCATAGCAACATCCTGGCAACCATTAAGTAAAGCACTGAAAACCGAAGAGAATACCCTAGCATTCAGAACATTTTAGTAAGCACACAGCAACATCATAGCAACACCCTGGCAACCGTTAAGCAATGCACCTAAGAACACCTTAACAAAATAATAGCAACGCCCTAGCAACAGAACATGTTAGTAACCGCATAGCAACACCTTGGCAACATCACAGCAACACCCTGGCAACCATTAAACAATGCACTGAAAACCACTCAGAATGCCCTAGCAACCAGAATATTTTAACAACTACATATTAATGCACCTAGGAAAGCCTTAGAAACATCATAGCAACACCCTGGCAACCACCAAGCAATGCACTGAAAACCACTCAGAATGCCCTAGAAACCAGAACATTTTAGTAACCGCATAGCAACACCCTAGCAACCATTAAGCAAGGCACTGAAAACCACTCGGAACACCCTAGCAACCAGAACATTTTAGTAACTGCATAGCAACACCTTAGCAGCACCCTAGCAACCATTAAGCAATGCACTGAAAACCCCTCAGAACGCCCTAGCAACCAGAATATTTTAGTAACCACATAGCAATGCATCTGAGAACACCTTAGCAACACCCTAGCAACCAGAACATTTAGTAACCACATAGTAATGTACCTAAGAAAGCCTTAGAAACATCATAGCAACACCCTGGCAACCACCAAGCAATGCACTGAAAACCACTCAGAATGCCCTAGAAACCAGAACATTTTAGTAACTACATAGCAACACCTTAGCAACACCCTAGAAACCATTAACAATGCACTGAAAACCACTCAAAACACCCTAGCAACCAGAACATTTAGTAATCACATAGCAATGCACTTAAAAACAAATTAGCATCATCATAGCAACGCTCTGGCAACCATTAAGCAATGCACTAGCAATGCACCTAGGAACACCTTAGCAACATCATAGCAATATCCTAGTAACCACTAAAGAATGCACCACTCAAGACCCTCAAAGACTCAAGACACTCAAAACCACTCAGAACACCATAGGAGCCAATTAGAACACTTATGCAACATGCATGCTGTAATAACATTCAAAACTGCATAGCAACGCCCTAGCAACCATTAGCATTGTGGTGGTGAGACATGCATGCTCAAGCACTTCTAATGTGTTTAAAATTGTGTTCATAAAATAAAAAGGTTTAAAATCTAGTTCTAACATCCTCTCCCTCTCTCTGTACTGTCCTGAAAGAGTTAACGCTCAGACGGTCTGGAATGATTCCTGGATTCCCGCAGCATTCCGCCACATTCCACGGGATTCCTCAGCGGCGACATAATCAAAGACGGCGGATGACAAAGACGCTCAGTGTGGCATTGAACAACTGAAAACTCCTAATTATTCACAAAGACATGGACAAGAGCAACACACACACACCAGCTTTACATGGGAAAATATGCTTAATTGTCACAAAAATAATGGTACAATGCAATAAATATTAATGTAGGCTTCATTTGTGTTATTCAGAATATAATTTATTATTTTTTTCTTTTGGTTTTGAGGCAGCATGTGACCTGCATGAGTTTTTGTGGCATTGTAGAGTGAATCTTGTGCATCCAGCCATGGGTTCCTTCTCTTTAACACACAAAGAACATGCAGTAGGAGGAAGGTTTTATGGCAGAAGTCACATGATCAGTCAGATCTGTATTTATATCATGGGTTAAAGCTCCTGAAGCTTTTAGCAAGACAATTACAGGTCAAGTGTGAAATGTATTCACTACTACTAAAGACAATTACACTTGTGTCTCCCCTTCCATCCCATCCCCTGTCTTGCTTTAGTTGGACAAGCAGATAATCCAGAGAAAAAAAAATACGCTCAAAATTATTTTACCACTTGCTGACTTGAGAGATTGTATTATTCAAAATGTATTATATATTAAATATTATGAAGTATGAAATTATACTATAAAATAAATAATATAAAAATTATTTATAATTATTTGGAAATCAAGTAATTATTAAATATGGGATTATATTATAGAAACAATATAAATATATATATTAATAATTATTCAGAGATTATGAAATGTGAGATTTAATTAATTAATGTACAAATATATTAATAATACTAGAAATTAATTAGGAAATAGTATCAAAATAATATAAAAATAAATTAATGACATGGAAATTAAGTAATTATGAAATATGGGATTCTATTCTAAACAAATCATTCAAAATATAATAATAATTACTTGGAAATCAAGTAATTATGAAACATGACATTTATATTATAAACAAATGATATTAATAATTATGGAATTATGATATATAAGATTGTATTGTAAAAATGTATTATACAAGGGTGTAGAATTTAGTAGAGATGCTATGACATGTACCTACCAATATCTAGCGACTACTAAATTGTTCCTAGCAATAATTTTGATCAAAAAATTAAATGTCTGTTGTCTGCTGTTAAATGTCCCCACCAATGCCAAAATCAAACCTACGCCCTTGGTATCATAAATACATGAATAATTACTTGGAAATCAAGTAATTATGAAATATAGGATTATATAAAAAAATGATATATAATATAAATGAAGTTATTATAAAATGTGAAATATTATAAAAAAAATAATTAATGTACAAATTTATTAATAATACTTGGAAATAAGTTATAAAATTAGAGAATAATTTATGACATGGAAATTAAGGAATTTTGAAGTATGATATTCTTAAAAATAATTTAATATATATTAATAATTACTTGGAACTCAAGTAATTCTGAATATAAAATATGAGATAAGATAAAAATTGGTTATATAAAATATATTACTATTTGCTAGGAAATCAAGTAATTATGAAATATAGGATTATATAAAAATTATATATAATATAAATGAAGTTATTATAAAATGTGAAATATTATTAAAAAAATTAATGTACAAATTTATTAATAATACTTGGAAATAAGTTAGGAAATTAGAGAATCATTTATGACATGGAAATTAAGGAATTTTGAAGTATGATATTCTTAAAAATAATTTAAAATATATTAATAATTACTTGGAACTCAAGTAATTCTGAATATAAAATATGAGATAAGATAAAAATTGGTTATATAAAATATATTACTATTTGCTAGGAAATCAAGTAATTATGAAATATAGGATTATATAAAAATTATATATAATATAAATGAAGTTATTATAAAATGTGAAATATTATTAAAAAAATTAATGTACAAATTTATTAATAATACTTGGAAATAAGTTAGGAAATTAGAGAATCATTTATGACATGGAAATTAAGGAATTTTGAAGTATGATATTCTTAAAAATAATTTAAAATATATTAATAATTACTTGGAACTCAAGTAATTCTGAATATAAAATATGAGATAAGATAAAAATTGGTTATATAAAATATATTACTATTTGCTAGGAAATCAAGTAATTATGAAATATAAGATTATTTTATTAAATTAATATTATGATGATTTGATATCAACATATGATATGAACCATAGCCTTTCAAAGTGACAAATAAGAAGAAGAGTTTCAGTTGTGATGGGTAGCCTATTTATTATAATTCATTAGCTGTTGCAGTTTCAGTTCATCTGTAGATGGTTTTTGCATGGATAAAGGAGTATTTCTTTCTATTTTTCTCCTCAACAACTGGCCAGCTAGATTCTTCTTCTCTCTGACTGACCACTCGCTGACATACAACTGGACTTCAGAAGCATCTTCTGACAACACCTGAGGGCAGACGATGAGCAAAGACGGCAGCATGCAACACCGAGATGCTAACAAGCATCACCTGAATAACAACATCTGGATAAATGACAGACACTTGAAGGAAACTCTATCGCCCCCTTGAGTTCTGAGGTTTATTAGTGCCCCAGAATGCAGTGCATTGACCAGTTCGCAGACTTGACCTTTTATTGCACGGTAGGCAATGTAAACACAACTTGAATATATCACATACAGACCCAAGCGCAGAGCTATTTTTAGTCCCACACTCTTTCATTTTATCTTCCCATCAAGATCATTTTCTCTGTGTGATTTATGATCAGCCAGAGGTGCGGTGTCATATTAATGTGAGGTCTGATAACTAAGCCCACCCGCAGCACACAGGATAAATACGAACCCTTTACCGCAGCGGTGGGGCGGTAATTCTGTCCCGCGTTTATGGAGTCGCATCTCCTGCTAGATAAATCTGACAAACGGCGGGAAGGTGAGAGCTCGGACCTCATCTGAAGGCATCAGACACGTGTGTGTGTGTGTGTGTGCACAGTTATTGATCGAGACCATTGAGTGGATGTGTATGGTTTATGACGTCCTGATGGGCGATAAATACATGTCAATGAGTGTGTTTTGAATTTCCCTCTACATTAAGCAAACTCGATTAGATTAACGTGAATAAAAAGTATCTGGGCTCGCTATGTGCGTGGTTATCACATTAGCTTTATTCAATCAGATCTCACCTGTGTTCCTGCCAGATGGCGGGAAAAATGCTGACTAGGTACCTTAAACACACACACACACATAGTAAAGAGAGAGTCTTCCGTCGCTCTGCAGCCTTAATTAGATAATTCATCAGTCCATCATTTAAACTGGCTCATAATTAACTAAATCTTTATGACTGGACACAATGAAATTGGCTAAAACTCTCAATTAGAATAATCTTCAGACAGGACTTTGGTTAAAGAGGCAGCTTAGGTATTGTGTGTGTGTGTGTGTGTGTTGGTGCAGTGACCTTGAAGGTCCGTCTCTGTTCCGCTTCCTTCTCTATCCATTACACACACAAACCTAGTGTGCTGCCTACTTAGTGTTTTTAAGGCTTCTTAGATGCAATTAAGATGCAAAGGCTGTTCAAAAGGTAGACGGTGACGTCATGCTGCCTTCTAAGATGCATTCTTATCACTACATTTTAAAGCAACATCATATTTATCTCATGCAAAATGCAATCCCAGAATGCACTGCAACAAGCTCAGTATCCATGAGTCGGTTAAAAAAATGAAATTAATTTTACTCAACAAGGATGCATTAAATTTATAATGTTAAAAAAGCTTTCTATTTCAAATAAATGCTTTCTTTCTTATAAATGAAACTTTCTATTCATCAAAGGATCCTGAGAAATAAAATCACAGTTTCCACAAAAACATAATCTATCTATTTATATATATACAGTGGGTACGGAAAGTATTCAGACCCCCTTAAATTTTTCACTCTTTGTTATATTGCAGCCATTTGCTATATATAATACAAATAGAAATTATACAAATTTTGCATTTAAATATATAATAATCACAATATATTTAATGCTACATATAAAATATATATTGTTAAAGATACTATTTAAGGTTTTGTGACATATTTAGGTTTCATGGCATCATAAATACACGCATATAGCTAATATATACAAATATATATATATATATTCTAAATTTAACCCAATCATTCCCCGGGAATCGAACCCATAACCGTAGCGTTGAAAGCGTTATGATCTACTGTTTGAGCAACAGATAGTGTAATGTATTGATTGCGTTTTGAAAAGTGGGTGTTACATTCAAGAACGGAGCCAAGTGATTGGAGGGGTGGGGTTGAAAAAAACAAGAGGAACAGCTCATTAACATATGACCGCCCACATTTACATATCAACACATATTCAGTAGCAACTTGACCTGCCCTGAGGAGCAACAGTGTAGCTATAGAGACAGATGGTGCTGGTGCGTTCAAGTCCCAGGAGGACTTGAACGCAGCAAGAGCGCATTTAGGCTACGCCCACACTCTCCATTGAATGTCTATTGCGGGAAGCTGCCTCCTTGTCATCTCTGACTTATAACAGTTTTTGTAAGCTGTCGACCCAAAAAACTAATAGTTTGTAGATGTTGGGGTAGCTATTTCACATTGGGCCATTCAGTTGGATCATTTCTCAAACAAAAGGAAGGTTAGGAAAAGGGGCACTGGAAACGACAAGGAGGCAGCTTCCCGCAATAGAAAGTTAACTGTTTTTGGTGATATAATACAAAGAATAGTGTTATAAATGTACATACATTTAAAAAAAAATACAAATATGAAAAACTTTCGAGGATTTACGATGCTGATGACCGTTAAACGCGTCATCACAGTCTTGTGAAAGCAGCCAGCCAATCAGAACGGAGCTCATTTGCATACAGAAGTCAAAGTGCAGCAGCATTTCATTTTGAAGGCCAGTGAGAGAGTGAAAGAATATAAAAACAGATTATTTTACACTAATACAATAAATCAAACTGTTAAACATATATTTAAAGAAATGAAATATGTATTATATATATTTAAAATATATTTAAAATTAGTTTGTCATGCCCGAAACGGTTATATTTATTTGTTAAACACACAAAAATAGTTTTTATTATCTATTTTTATATATGTTAATATACCTAAATTCTGTTTAGTGTTTTTTTTTCCGTGGACTGTTTGCTCTCCTCTGTTTCAGTCTGTGTGTGAGTGTGTGTGACAGTAATGTTCAGTAATAAACCGTTTGACCGTAATTACAAGTAATCATTCCGTCCAAAGCATTAAACACCATTTAACATAATCAGTTCATTCTGCAAATGCCACTAATTACATCGCCGTGACACGCTGTGTGTGTGTGTGTGTGTGTGTGTCATTATTTAGATTCTAAATCCTGTAATACAGCGATGAAATTCATAAATCCTTCAGGCTCAAATGTTTTATGTTCTGTAATGACTAATTAGATAAAGCACATAGAAATTAACATGACGTGTTCTGAATTAAATCTTTTTGACCGATAATATTTTATACATTAATATCTCTCTCCCCATAGGACAGAAAAATCTCTAATCTTTAATATATCAGATTTGTTCAACTATGAGATTAAATGGAGATGGATTTTTTGAGAGACACATCTGAGTGAAAACTCGTCCAATAGTGAATGAGAAACCTGTGAGCAATAAAAACATTCCCTCTGTGTTTATCTCCAGTTCTTTATTTATGCATGTGACTCTGTGCCAGTTTCCCATTAAACTGAAACATTAGGCTGTTTTAGATAAAAAGGCTGTGCGATAGATGGCTTTTCTGTGTTAATGTAAAGCTACATGCTGACAAGGCTGTATTTTTAATGCGGTGAGCAGATATTTCTAATGCATTATAGCTGTAAGGGCTCCGTGAAAGTCCTCCATCTCTGTCTCTCTCTCTTTTCTGATCCAGTGTTAACGTGTAAAAAAATACCTCAATTACAGTACAATAGTGTGTGTCATGCCATTTGCTATTTTTGTGGGGAGCAAATGTGGAAATATATTTTTTAAATACATTTTTAATCAAAATGTAATAACTTTCTCCACCTGTTAAATGACTTTTCAAACACTCTCCTCCAACCACCTGCCTGCATTGTTGTTTGTAATGAACCAATTAATGATTTATGATGGATGAAACCAATTACCACCTTATTACTTACTTTAATATCCTGTTTCACTCAGAAAAACGTCACATTATGTAAGTAAAATGGGTTGGAAATGCATTTCTCAATTACTTTACAGTCAAACTACAATCTAATCTGATGAGAAAGTAGTTCACTTCACTGCTGCTAATAACAAGTACATAATATTGACAATTTAGGTTAAATATATTTGTCATATAACTTAATTTATATGAATGTGTTTATATATATATATTATTTCAGTATAATTATTTTATATTTTTATATTTTCCATTTTCATTCCTTTAATTTTTAAAGTTGTAGTCAGTTTGTTGTTTCTGTAATTTTTATTAGTTTTTTTATGTTATTTTAGTAGCTTTTATTACATATTTTCAAATATTAATTTAATAATTAATTAAAAATAATGAATTATACAAATATTAATTACTATCATTATTACTAATATTATTATTTATTTTTAATTAGAACAGTATTTACCTGGAACAAAAACATTCATAGATCCAAATTATGATGACAGCATTAAAAAATACATGTAATAAAAGTAATAAAAACAAACAAAAAACAGTAACCAGTTTTATATTACTGACATCTATAATCACGGAGGAGTAATGAAAATCATTTTAAAGACTCATCTGTATAAACTAATTCAGTAAAATATATCACACTGCTCAACATAAGTTTACACATGAAGTTGCTGCATCGTTTCGAAGCTGTGTGTGCAATTCTATCTGACAGGAATAACATTTTGTCTCAGTTAGTTCATGGAACAAAATGCTTGTTCCTGGAAAAGCTGCAGTATATGAAAACAGCCACAGTCACGCTACAGAGAATCTAATTCAGCAGGTCAGTGAGGTCAACAGCGGGGTCGTCGGGGTCAACGGGGCCCCGCGCTCTGTCTGTCTGACACTCAGAAACAAACCACTGCAGGTGGAAAACTGATACAGATAGATGAAGGAATGAGAAATATGGTCTGTTCTGTTCATGACTAACAACCTCTACTGAACAAACGGTTTGATACTGTACTAATATTAATACTGATATTGCACTATTCTTGTACTTAAAAATAAATAAAAAATCACACAGGTGCTCTTCAAGAGACTAACAAACACACAGGGTGTTGCTAAGGTGTTCTGGGTGTCGCTAGGTGGTTGCTCAGATGTTCTGGTGGTTGCTAAGGTGTTCTGGGTGTTGCTAGGTGGTTGCTCAGATGTTCTGATGGTTGCTAAGGTGTTGTGGATGTTGCTTGGTGATTGCTAAGATATTCTCGTGGTTGCTCAGGTGTTCTGGATGTTGCTAGGTGGTTGCTAAAATGTTTTGGATGTTGGTTTATGATTGAGAGGTGGTGAGAGAGAAGAGGCCGGGCTGAAGGAGTGTTAGTCCCATTGCAGCCTGCTTATGGTCTTTATTCACAGAATTTGAACCCTGAACGAGGCCATCCATCAAAATGCTGGCGCTAGCGCCGCTGGACGTGGAAAAGCACTTTAAAGAGCGAGAGCACGGCCGGTCACACGCTTTCATACTACATTAGACTTTAAAAAAGATGGATTTCCCTCCATTTCACTCCTCTTGTTCGCTGCTTTCTCCTCTTTAGCGTGTGTGTATGTCTCCTGCGCGGCTGTGGCAGACGCATTAGCGAGAGTGTTTGAGGAAAGCTCCAGAAATACAGCTGTGCTGCTTCTCATTTTGTGTGCTGTGTGTGTGTGTGACGACAGTGTTCTGAATGCTGCTCTGCGGTTGCTAAGATGTTCTGGGTGCTTGCTAAGTGGTTGCTAAGGTGTTCCGGGTATTGCTAAGTGGTTGTTAAGATTCTGTGTTGCTAGGTGGTTGCTAAGATGTTCTGAGTGTTGCTATGTAGTTTCTGGGGCATTCTGGGTCTTTGAGAAGTGGTTGCTAAGGTGATAATGGTGTTGCTTGGTGGTTGCTAAGATGTTTTGGATGTTTACTAGATGGTTTCTAGGGTGTTAATAGATGGGTGCTAAGGTCTTTTGTGTTTTGGCGGTTGCTAAGGTCTCCTGGATGTTAGCCAGATGGTTGCTAAGGTAACCTGGTGGTTGTGCAGGTGTTCTGGATGTTGCTAGGTGGTTTCTAAGGTGTTCTTAGTGTTATACAAGTGGTCTGATGATTGCTATGATGTTATAGACTTTGATATATGATATACTATTTGATACATAGTTGCTAATGTGTTATGGGTGTAGTTAAGTGGTTGCTAAGATGTTCTGGGTGTTTGCTAAGTGGTTCCGGGTATTGCTAAGTAGTTGCTAAGGTTCGGTGTTGCTAGGTGGTTGCTAAGGTGTTCTGGGTGTTGCTATGTTGTTTCTAAGTCTTTGATAGGTGGTTGCTAAGGTGATCATGGTGTTGTTTGGTGGTTTCACTAGATGGTTTGTAATGTTTTCTGGGTGTTGACAGATGGTTGCTGAGGTTTTTTGGTGGTTGCTAAGGTCTTCTGGATGTTGTATAGATGGTCTTCTGATGATTGCTAAGATGTTGTTTTGTATATGGTTGCAAATGTGTTATTTGTGTAGCTAGGTGGTTGCCATGTTGTTTTAGGTGGTAGCTAAGATATTTTGGATGTTCACTAGATGGTTTCTAAGGTGTTCTGGTTGTTGATAGATGGTTGCTAAGGTATTCTGGTGGTTGCTTGGGTGTTCTGGATGTTGCTAGGTGATTTCTAATGTGTTTTGTGTGTTATATAGGTGGTCTTCTAATGATTGCTAAGATGTTCTATGTGTTTGATATATGGTTGCTAATGTGTTCTGGGTGTTGCTATGGTGTTTGCTAATGTGTTCTGTATGTTGCTATGTGGTTGCTAAGGTGTTCTGGGTATTGTTATGGTGGTTGCTACGGTTTGGCATTGTTAGGCGTTGCTAAGATGTTCTAGGTGTTGCTAGGTGGTTGCTGAGGTGTTGTGGAAGTTGGTTGCTGGTTGTACTGATGATTGCTAAGATATTCTGTGTGTTGCTTTGGTGTTGCTAGGTGGTTGCTAAGATGTTCTAGGTGGTTGCTAAGGTGGTTGCAAAGGTGTTCTGAGTGTTGCTAGGTGTTTGCTTACTAGAAAAGTATCAGCACAATTCAGCAAGTCACATAGTTTTAGGTTGAACGCCGGTTATAATGTCTTACAGGAATATTGTGTGTGTTGAGAATACAAATTAGACGCACACCAACCACCCTCCTCTCTTCTCTTGGTTTATTTGAGCAGATATTAGATGTGGTTTCACACAGTGAGAAACCGACACAATAATGAGCCAAAACTGGGATCACTGAGCCGAGAATTTAATATTCATGAGTACAATTCCAAACATAATCTCATTCCATGATGATTACTTCCATGCAGCCAATTAAAACTGACAAATCATGTGGTATTCGTTCGTTTGCAAACACTCCGATCTCTAACCCAGACATGAATGATTCCTCAAATGATATGTGTTGTTCAGTGTGATTAGAGTGTGTGATGAGACAAAACAGAAAACAGCTGAAAGAATCCCACAGACACACATTAGAGCCTAAACTATATCAGGGTGATGCTAGGTGGTTGCTAAGCTGTTCTGGTGGTTGCTAAGGTGTTCTTGATGTTGGCTAGATGGTTGCTAAGGTGTTCTGGGTGTTAGATAAATGGTTGCTAAGGTTAAATGGATGTTGCTAGGTGGTTGCTAAGGTGTTCTTGATTTTGGCTAGATGTTGCTAAGGTGTTTTATGTGTGTGCTTGCTAAGGTGTTCTGGATGTTACTAGGTGGATGCTAAAGGTTTTGGGGATGTTGCTAGGTGGTTTTTAAAGTGTTCTGGGAGTTTGATTTTACTTAGCTGTTCTGGACGTTGCTAGGTGGTTGCTGAAGGTTTTCGGGATTTTGATTATTGGTTTTTAAGGTGTCCTGGTAGTTTGACAGGTTTTTGCTAAGGTGTTCTGCATATTGATAGGTGGTTGCTAAGGTATTCTAGTGGCTGCTAAGACTGCTGGAGATGGTTGCTCAGGTGTTCTGGGTGTTTGATTGGTGGTTGCTAATGTGTTCTGGGTGTTGCTACGTGTTTGCTAAGGTGTTTCTAAGGTGTTCTGGGAGCTTGATAGGTTGTTGCTAAGGTCTTCTGATGGTTGCCAAGGTGTTCTGGGTGTTGACAGGTGGTTGCTAAGATGTTCTGGTTGTTGCTAGGTGGTTTCTAAGGTGTTCTGTATTTTATTATGTGGTTGTTAAGATGTTCTGGTTGTTGCTAGGTGGTTTCTAAGGTGTTCTGTATTTTATTATGTGGTTGTTATGGGTGTTGCTAGGTGGTTGTGAAGGAGTTATGGGTGTTGCTAGGTGATTGCTAAGGGGTTCAGAATGTTGCTGTGGTGGTTGCTAAGGTCTTTTGGGTGTTGCTATGTGGTCGTCTACCAGCAAAGTAACAGCACAACTCAAGTCACATGATTTTAGGTGTCACTGAGTGGGTTTATACACACAACATTATGCTGATAACTATATAAAATCTGCTTATTCTAACAACAAAACAAAGTGCTTAAAAAATTAAATTATTTTTTTCAAGTTTTAATACACATGTGAACAGTCTGCATGGAAAAATCCAGTTTATGACCTTTATTTAAAAAATGAACCCAGTTAAAGTTGTTTCTATGACTTCACACATTGTCGTGGTATTAAGTGAAGTGAAGTGACATGTGGCCAAGTATGGTGACCCATACTCGGAATTAGTGCTCTGCATTTATCCCATCCAAAGTGCACACACACAGCAGTGAACACACACACACCCGTGAACACACACCCGGAGCAGTGAGCAGCCATTTATGCTGCGGGGCGCCCGGGGAGCAGTTAGGGGTTCGGTGCCTTGCTCAAGGGCACCTCAGTCGTGGTATTGAAGGTGGGAGAGAGCGCTGTACATTCACTCCCCCCACCTACAATCCCTGCCAGTACAAGACTCGAACCCGCAACCTTTGGGTTATGAGTCCGACTCTCTAACCATTATGCCACGACGTCCCCCCTACTATTAGGCATAATCATATAAGCACACTCATAACCTGTGTTTACATGTGTGCTCTTATACTGCTTATGTTTAAGCTGACGATGTGTAAGGTCATGTAAACACAGTGCTCTTTAATTAAACCTGATCAGCAACTGTAGATTTTTACCCATTACCCAGAATTCACGCGGCATTTAAACACCTGTACGTGTTCTGTCAGCTTGTTTAATGAGCATGTGTCTTGTGCACAAGTGTGGAGTCTGGATTCCATTTTAATGGTTTCATTCAATATTAATAATCAAAAGAGCATCTCTAATTAATTTTATAAAAAATAATGCATTATTTTTTTATATGTACATTTTTTCTGCTAAATTTCTGGTAAATAATTTTTCTGGTAAATATTCCTTTAAAAATAATGTTTTAAAAATAATTGTATTAGTAGTAGCAGTACTATCATTACATAAAGTTAGATTTCTGTGACAATTTCTTCAAGTTAAACCGAAATTTTATTTTGATGGGTTGCTGTGAAGACCTTTAGGCTTCTGTTTGTATATGATATGAAGTTTTTTTTCTTTCAAAAGAAACAGCAAAATGCTTAGAAAGTGACTCTCAGAGCAATTTTAGAGAGTATGTGGATAGTAAACGAAACTGTACATCTGCGCTATTCATAGACATGCAGAACATGCAGGATTCATATTTACAGTGGGTACGGAAAGTATTCAGACCCCCTTAAATTTTTCACTCTTTGTTATATTGCAGCCATTTGCTAAAATCATTTAAGTTAATTTTTTTTCCTCATTAATG
>NW_015642562.1:1042929-1045406 GCF_001515625.1 Sinocyclocheilus rhinocerous
GACAATTTCTTCAAGTTAAACCGAAATTTTATTTTGATGGGTTGCTGTGAAGACCTTTAGGCTTCTGTTTGTATATGATATGAAGTTTTTTTTCTTTCAAAAGAAACAGCAAAATGCTTAGAAAGTGACTCTCAGAGCAATTTTAGAGAGTATGTGGATAGTAAACGAAACTGTACATCTGCGCTATTCATAGACATGCAGAACATGCAGGATTCATATTTACAGTAAATGACTTAATATTCACAGACACTAGTCCACAACATGTTTTGACTTAACTGTACTGAGCTACTTTTGATTTATCCATCCAAAATTTGGCAAATTCCATGACATTCCGAGTTTTACAGTAAATTCCGTTTTTATGACTGGATTCTGCAATTTTGTCCACGTTTTCCGCATCCCAGAAATCATAGGGCCCTATATATTGGTCTATTTCTGCAGCATGAATGTGTGTGTAAATGAACACACACATCTACTCTAACAAATGTGCTAAAAGCCCATTGGCACATGTGCGGTGAGTGTGAGAGTGATTGTCTCAGGGTTACGACCCTTCTTAACCCTGCAGGGAAAAAGCTTTCTGCACTTTCTGTCTCTATATGAAGCTGTTTTTCTCTTGGAACGACAAAGTAGGTTTTACTATTTTTACAGAGACATTTGGATGCACTCATACGGCTCATGTTTTCACTGACATTTACTTCACCTACATATGCGCCGTGATTCTGCCTCGACCCTTCAGCTTCAATTCCTCTAGTAAACAAACTCCAGTGGGATGTTCCCGTCTCATTCTGGGCTCGAATGCAAACCAGCTTGCTCGTATCACACACACTTTCACTTACAGCCGTGGCTCGACATCTGCCCGACAAGATCTCCTTTCTCTCAGAAGATAAAAGAACAAAACGAACCGTACTGATCACAATCTCGGAGAACAGAGAGCGGCTCGTGTTAATTCTTCACCGGCAGGGCGACGGAGCATGACACACTTTCATATATATATGATATGAGCGAGAAGGCAAAGACAGCGACTGTATTACGAACCCTAGAGAGCTGCTTACCTAGGCAACACAAGCACTCAATTTTTATTACATCTCTGCAATAGTGAAATCACTCACAGTCACATTCATTTCTCCACCGTCTTACTGATATTCGACTACAGAATCTCACAAGACACCTCACATGTATGAATGTGTGTGTATATATATATACAGTATATACAGTATGTTACTGTTTTTGTTTACATAATATATATGTGTGTGTACTGTGTATATTTATTATGTATATATAAATACACACACAAACAGTATATATTTAGAAAATATTTACATGTGTATACATTTATATATTTATTTTCTTATATTTTATATTAATATATTTAATATATAAACATAACATATTTTTCTTAAATATATACATGCATGTGTTTCTATCTATCTATCTATCTATCTATCAATAGATAGATAGATAGATAGATAGATAGACAGATAACATCTCACATGCTCCCCAACTGTCTTTACAAAAAAAAAAAAATAATAAAATAAAAATAGTTCGTGTTGAAAATGTTCGCTGAAACTCAGACAACAGATCCAGCAGAATTAGTAACCTTCGCAGAAAAGACAATCCTAGAATGCATTACCACATGCTCAGTGAAAAAAATCCATTAAAGACGGTGGACTGAGTTGATGGAGATGTTGATAGTAAATAGATTTCATTAAGTACGGAGATTCAAAATCAATAGAAAACAGTTACAACTGATTAAAATGGACTGCTCCTGATATTTGTGTGTGCGCTATCGAGTCAGTTTAGCAACTAAAGTCGATCAGCTGGAGTGGAGCTTCATGTGAGGAGGAAATCTGCTCACTTTAAACCAAAAGTGACTAAAACGTCAGCGTGTTCTTGAGAGCGATGAGACGAGGAGGAAAATATCAGCTATTTTAAGCAACAAATCATCAAGTCTCATTTACAGAACATGTATAAGAAACTTCATTTAGAGGTTGGTTTAGGGTTGATTCGTGACTGCGTGGTTGTGCATGTTACTGTTGTTAGGGACGAAAGTCGTGACAGCAAATTTGTAGTTGAGGAACTAAAAAGTTTCTTTGCTTAATCGCCATGGAAACCAGCAGAGTCAACCTAGACCAGTGTTGTCAGATGATGTCATCAGGAATAACTGGTACCATTCTCTATATAGACTGAATATATAGCGCATCCTTTATGATGCATATAATCAGGCGTATGTTGTCATAAGTGATCACAGTTATAGTACATACCTTCTCATATGCACTGTAATATATACATTAAATCAGTAAGTAACTATACTTAAAGGGGTCATATGATGCTGCTAAAAAGAACATTATTTTGTGTATTTGGTGTAATGAAATGTGTTTATGCGGTTTAAAGTAAAAAAAACACATTATTTTCCACATACTGTACATTATTGTTTCTCTCTCATGCCCCGCCTTTTTGAAACGCGTCGATTTTTACAAAAC
>NW_015642562.1:1045500-1050126 GCF_001515625.1 Sinocyclocheilus rhinocerous
GTGTGTGTGTGAGTGAGCGTGTTTAAGTGTGTGTGTGTGTGCGTGCACAGCATATGCTCACAGTAAGAAGTCGTACGAAAGCTTCACTTCCTCAGTTACTAAGCAACTTTAGAAGCGCGACAGCAGGGACTCACTGCGAGATTTCAGCGCTGGAAAGACACACACGATTTTAGCTGCTCACCGAGTCGAGCGTTTGATGAAAAATACAAGAAACTGCAAGAGACGGAACACATATACTGCATTAGAGCTGAGAGACTCTCTTTAGTAATGCAACTTCATGCATTAATATATAATTACTGCATAAGTGAAGGTTCCTGTTTGCATATGCATGTGTGTGTGTGTGACTGACCAAATAACATCAAATTGAACAATGAGATTACATAGAGAAAACACGTAATCTCACATGTGTCTCCTCTAGAGTTTCAGATGAGGTCTCAGACTCTGGATTTAAACATTTCTCAAATTCTTCCAAGATTAAATTATCAGGACATCTATCCACATTTATGTTATAGCTTTATACACTACTGTACTGTATGTCGAATTGTACCTCATTTCTATGTTTCTGTGCAGTGCTGGGTAGAATACTTACTAATTGTAATCCGTTACTGATTCCAGATTACATGACAAAAAATGTAGTTTGTACCGTAATCCGATACATTACACATTGTAGGTAATCAGATTACTTTTTTACTACTTTTTGATTACTTTTACCCTAAATTGTTTATCTCATTGATTTAAATAGGATAATCTTGTATCATATATTAATGTAAAAACACAAAGAAAAAGAAAATATATTCCATTTGTTGTTATTTACAACATAAAGTGCATTAAACAGTAGGTCAAGGTTTCCCAAACTGGGCTTCGCAAAGGAACTGCAGGGGGTTTATCAGATTAATTCTTCAGTTTTACTCAATTAAATCAGAAAAATATAATATTAAAATAAATCATTTTAAAATAACAACATATGTGACCATTAATCAACGTCAGAGAACCGTGAACATTCACGTGATACTTAATTATTATAACAACATATTACCTTAAAATCGTAAGGATCTTTAAACTAAATATATTAAGTGAAAGATGTTTTACTGACAAAAACTTCCCTGCATTACATGCCAATAAGAAATAATGTGAATTTAAAAAGGAAAATTTTAAATATGAAAGAAAAGTTACGGAGAATCCATAAATAAATAATAATTTATTGCTCTTGTGTGAATAAAATGTAATCAATAAAAAGTAATTGTAGTGTGATTACAAGTATTTTCAAATGTTACATTTTTTAAAATGGATTACAAATGCTTAATTTTTCAATCAAAATTTTTTTTTTTTCGAATTTTAGAATTTTTGGAATGGATAACAAGTGTTTAATTTTTGGAATGGATTCCAAATACTTAATTTTGGAAATTTTGGTATGGATTTTTGTAAAATTTTGTATTTTGTATTTTTTTTATTTTTGGAATGGATTACAAGTGTTTAATTTTTGGATAATTTTTTTGACATTTTTAAAATGGATTACAAGTGCTTTTTTGTTGTTGTTGTTTTAGAATTTTTGGAATGGATAACAAGTGTTTAAATTTTAGAATTTTTGGAATGGATTACAAGTGTTTAATTTTGGGACTTTTTTTTTTTTTTTATGGATTACAAGTACTTAATAAAAAATAAAATAAAAATAAAAAAATGTATTTTTTTATTTTTGGAATGGATTCCAAGAACCTAATTTTGGAAATTTTGGTATGGATTACAAGCGCTTATTTTTTTTAAATTTTTGGAATGGATTACAAGTGCTTAATTTTTGGTATTTTTGGAATGGATTACAAATACTTAATAGACAAATACAAATACCCAGATACAGATCCCCAGTAAAACCTTGTCTCAGACGGCCACCGGGACAAGACCACAGGAGCCAGTTGAGTCCTCTGCACAATGTGACTTTGCTGCAGCCTGGAGTTGAACTGCTGGTTTCATCTGGCCAGAGGAGAACTGGCCCCCCGACTGAGCCTGGTTTCTCCCAAGGTTTTTTCTCCATTCTGTCACCGATGGAGTTTTGGTTCCTTGCAGCTGTCGCCTCTGGCTTGCTTAGTTGGGGACACTTAATATCCAGCGATATCGTCGACTTGATTGCACAGATACTATTTAAACTGAACTGAGCCGGATGATGACATCACTGAATTCAATGATGAACTGCCTTTAACTGAAAAATGTGTTTACTATTGTCACTTTGCATTATTGACACACTATTTTCCTAATTAATGCTGTACAGTTGCTTTGACACAATCTGTATTGTTAAAAGCGCTATATACGGTAAATAAAGGTGACTTGACTTGACTTAATTTTGGAAGTTTTTGGAATCTGATTATGTAATCCAGATTACATGTAATCAGTTACTAGCAAGCACTGTTTAGAATAAACAGTCAGAGATCTTAATATGAACTTGAGCGTTCCTCATTAAATGTTTTGAGCTGCTATCCACATTTATCTAATACAGCAGCTCTTCAATCTTACGGTCTCATTTGTTTCTGTTTTCATTTCTCCAAAGGAATTTCAGGACAAACTTCTGAGACTGTGTCGGGAATGCCGTGAGCCATAAAACGGCAGCGAGACGCTCCTCTGGGCCTCCATTAGTATCCCAGCAGCCTCTCTGTCAGATATATATCTGTCTGGTGGTGTTTCAGGTCAGTGAACATCAGCTGTAAGCATTCCTGTGAGAATAATAACATATCGTACATGATCAGACCACACCACCCACTCCACACTCACTCATGACAGGAGCTCGGTCTAACCAACCCATAATGCAGAACATGATCAAGAACAGCCCATATCACATCTGCACACATAATTACAGCATGCTCTTGCTGCATTGAGCTGATGATATTTGCATTTGTGATGGAGGAAGTATGTTTTCTTCATTTCATGAGAATGAAACCTCGCCTGTTTTTTTCTCGACAGCAAAGAAATTTAATGGAGAATTTTTTTTTCCAAAATGCAAAGATCTAAATATGAACATTTCTCCCCGATTTTTTCACGGTCTGTATTCTAACTCATGCAGGGTTATTGTATTAAAAACCTACAAAAATGATTTTACTTTGTTACTTAACTTATTTAATAAAATATAAAACACAGCATTTTCTTTTCTCATTTGAATTTTGTTTAGCGTAATGGACTAAAATAGCTTAAACTAAAACTGATATAATATAATTTTAAATATAATATAATATAATTAATAAAAACTATAAACATATTTTAAAAATTAAAAACAAAATTACTAAAACTTTTACTAAAATTAAAAAGAAATCAGAAAATACACAAATAAAATAAAAGTCAAAATATTAGCAAAATCTATAATAACATATAAATCATACTAAAATAACACTGCTTGGTGCATTACATTGATAATATTTGCATTTAAGGTGGATCATATTTCATTAAAACCCATTAATATCTCTGTTTTTTATTATCAATAAAGAGACTTAAATAAGCTCAAATTGAGTCTTTTCCCCCTAAAATTTCAGAAAGAAATATGAATATATCAATAAAAACATTTCTCATCAGGGTGTTTATTTTTAACTAAAACTAAAATTACATTAAATAAATGAATTATTACTCAATTAAAAATAAAACCATAAAATAAAAACATTTTCTGTAAAATAAAATAAATCAGTAAATACATTTCAGCCAGGTGCCAAGTAAACTTTACTAAAATAACTAAAACTGAAATATAAATAAAAATTGATAAAACATACAGACATAAATAAAAACAGAAACTATTAAAAAGACAAAACACATCAAAATTACTAAAATTAAAATAAAAACAGAATATATAAAAAACAATTTAAAATATTAGCAAAAACTATAATAGTATCTAAATAATATTAAAATAACATTCTTACCAATTTTTTCAAGCTCTTTACTCTTACTCTGTAACAACAATTATCGCATTTGTGTCTAGATTTATTATAAACTATAATAATTGAACAAAATACAAGATATCTAAATAGTGATGAAAGAGCAGGAACATTTTCCTGAGGCCGTTTGAGTCCTGCTTGTGTTTGTTCCCCTCCTCAGCCAATCACATCGCTCCATTTCTTGATGTGTGAAAACCAGCGTTATTAATTATTCATACAGACCAAAGGGTGGTATTTTGTCTCTGCATGATTGGTTGAAGTTATGAAGATTGTTTGTGTTTGATTATGGCGCAGAACAGCATTCTGTAAACTCTGAAGTAGAAAATCACATTTGGAGTGTTGTTTTTCTGTTTCGGTTCTCAGACTTGGCTCAGACTCTGTACAAACACACTGCAGGAGTACAACATCGAAATACAAGCATATATATATATTTTTTTATATTATTATATATATATATATATATTTTTTTTTATCATATATGTATTTTTTTTTTTAGTTAAAGTTAGATAAAGTTGTACTAATTTTATTGTATTTTTATCACTTTTAACATTGACATTTTTAGTATTTTTTGTGTCTAGTTTTTATTAAGTTTAATTAATTGTTTTAGTACTTAAAGGCAGAGTAAGTAATTTCTGGTTGCCAATGTTGATATTTGAAATCACCAAAACAAACACGCCCCTACCCCAAAAGGGTCTTGCCCCTATTTTGATAGCTCCGCCCCACA
>NW_015642562.1:1050155-1053336 GCF_001515625.1 Sinocyclocheilus rhinocerous
CTCCACATCACGAGTAGACACGCCCCTTATTGCTGATTGGCTACACGTTTGTTTTGCTATTCGGCCCGAATCAGTTTTCTAAAGTGTTTTTGAAAAATCCCCTACTCTGCCTTTAACTAAATAAAAATGAGAAATGTTGTATTGTGTACATTGTGTTGACATGTAGCTTTTTTATATTTGAATGTTTATTTTATTTCAAGTAATAATATATTTTATGGTTTTAGTTTTAGTTAACTCTAATAACTATAATTTCAATAATTCAAGTGTTCAAACAAGTGAAAAAATATACACAACAAAATTCTTATATGAAATATCATTTATAATATGAAGAATTTTATATTTTATATTTTTTATATTGATATTATTTATATATATATATATATTTATTTATTTTTTATTTTTTTTTATGGTTACCAACCTTTTTCCTGACTTCGGTATCAGCGTTTGAGTTTTTTCAAAACCCTAAAGGAGAGAAATGAGAAATTACTTAATTATATATTTGAATAATTACTATGTATTTTTTTTTTTAGTTAAAGTTAGATAAAGTTGTACTAATTTTATTGTATTTTTATCACTTTTAACATTGACATTTTTAGTATTTTTTGTGTCTAGTTTTTATTGAGTTTAATTAATTGTTTTAGTACTTAAAGGCAGAGTAAGGGATTTCTGGTTGCCAATGTTGATATTTGAAATCACCAAAACAAACACGCCCCTACCCCAAAAGGGTCTTGCCCCTATTTTGATAGCTCCGCCCCACATATACGTACGCAACCCAGGCATTTATTTTTTTTTATGGTTACCAACCTTTTTCCTGACTTCGGTATCAGCGTTTGAGTTTTTTCAAAACCCTAAAGGAGAGAAATGAGAAATTACTTAATTATATATTTGAATAATTACTTTTTAAAATTATAGTCTTTTTATAAAACGACCTTAGTCTCCATTGCTCTCCATTTAATTTCATTTAGGAGAAACAACTGAGATATTAAAAAGATTTGTTAAAGTACATCCACCCCAGTAAAACATGGTAAAAAAAAATGTATTGTATTAAATTAATAAGAATCTAATGAGAAAACCCTTAAAAGCAAGCCGTCAGGACACATTACAGTAATCGGAATTTGTAGGGAACGTGTTCAATTGTCTTGAAAATAATGTTGCAATGCAAAAAAAAATATATATATATATGTTAATGATCCAAAAAATAGGATTTATATTCCATATCCAACATATTATTTCTTACTTTTTCCTTTGATTTTGGGGGGTGAAATACGACCCGGACATGTTTTTGTGAGATTCACCCACTAATGCAATATATCAGAAGACAAAAATACATTGAAAAGGTGTTTCTTGTGTTTTTGGGTCCAAATAGCACCTGATATTTCCTCAGAAGTTCCATTTGTGCAATGATTTTCAGCTTCAGCTCCATCCGTTTCACACACGTCTGCCAAAACAACACACACACGTCAGTGTAAGAGAGAGTGTGTGTGTGTGTGTGTGTGTGTGTGTGTGTGTGTGTGTGTTGAGCGTCTCCATCCGTTATATCCTCTTGTGAGGATGTCACGCCTGCTAAACATTGCTTAATGTTCCCTAAATGCGTCCTTCCAATTCTGCTGCATTCATACAGACTGATTTCAGCAATGATTTATGAAACATGCCTAATAAAGTCATTAGAACAGTGTGGAGGACTTAAAGGGACAGTTCAACACTTCATAATAATTCTGTCATCATGTACTCACCCTCATGTTTTTCAAAAACATATTATAATAAAATATTCTTGACAAGAGGGTTGTTTCAAAATTAGGCAAATTAATAATAAAAAATTTAATTAAATATCACATATATATAATAATTAATAATAACAGAATTGTACTAAATTAATAAACTATTATTAAATAAATAAATATTACTAAATTTTAAATTAAACAAATTATATTTATGAATTAAAATGCATTACAATAATTAATTGCAACTTTTGCAACAATTTTCAAAGTAAAATAATGTAAATATAAAACAGATTTTTGTTGTACATTTCATTGTACAATACAATATTTCTAGTTTCTTTTGGCATGATACTTGATGTTTCATTATAATTGCTTCTGAAATCTACTAGCAATTTCTAAGTGAAAATTAGAAATGGTATTTTTCCATAGCATTCATGCTATTTTTCAGTGTGTGTGTGTGTATAGATAAGTGATGTGAATCAAATTAAGGCAAATTAATTAAATATATGAATAATAATTATTAATGAAAAAAATTTATATTTTTTTATTAAATAAGTAATTAATTAAATATCAATTTAAATGTATTGTTTATTATTATGTAATATGGCTAGTTTTTAATACAATATACAATGTATTAAAACTAATTTATACAATTTATATATTAATTATAATACAGTATATAATTAACGTATGCACACAATAAATTAAGAAATGTAAAAAAATGAAGGCAAAGTTATTAAACAGGAATTAAAATGTATAAATAACATTATTTTATAAATATTACATAAATCAATATTAATACTAAATTTAATATATAAAAATATATATTTTTAAATTTCTCTGTGTGTGTGTGTGTGTGTATGTATGTAAAATATTGTGAAACATATTGTGATGTCTTCCAGGTAAGGTAACAGTTTGTGGTTTTATTGCTGGTTATTATGCGTGTGATATTTGAGAGCTACAGAATATGAATCTCCTTTTGTGTTCCACAGAAGAAAGAAAATTGGATCGACTTGAAGGACAGTAAATGAGGACAGAATGATTATTTCTGGCCTAACAATCCCTTTAAACACATCAACAAACATACAAACACAATGTACTCATGAAGGGTGAGTTCTCTGATTATTAACCCACCCACCCACACACACACACACACACACACACACACTTCTGAACGGGACAAATAGAATGAGACACAAAGGCCTTAAACTGTGTGTGTTGTGTCTTAAAATAGCGTTATTCTTCAGTGAGCGAACGACCGCGCGACTGCAGGCGCTCTGGGTGAGTGAGAACAGCAGGCTGAGGATGTCAAACAATACAAGAGGGAACGTTCGTCAGGTGGCCACACACACATGCATGCACACACACACACACACACACACCCGCACACACGCACACACGCACACACACGCACACATGCACACACACACACATACACATACACGCACGCACACGCACTCACA
>NW_015642562.1:1057909-1059411 GCF_001515625.1 Sinocyclocheilus rhinocerous
TTTTTTTTTAAACTGCACCCCATAAACACAATCAAGCCTAGAAAAAACCCAGTGAACCACCCCTTTAACATTTACTACTACCTTATTAAAATCAAAAGTTGTATCTGTTAGTATTATTTAATGGACCTGAGCTAATATAGACTAACAATGAACAGCTGTTTTTATTATACTGTAAAAAAGGATTTTTCGAAAAACTTAACCCAAAAATGAAAAATTTGCTTAAAATTTAACTCACCCTCAGGCCATCTAAGATGTAGATGAGTTTGTTTCCTTATCAGATTTGGAGAAATGTAGCATTGCATTACTTGCTCAGCAATGGATGCTCTGCAGTGAATGGGTGCCGTCAGAATGAGAGTCCAAACAGCTGATAAAAACATCACAATAATCCACAAGTAATCCACAGCACTCCAGTCCAGCAGTTAACATCTGGAGAAGACAAAAGCTGAAACAAATCCATCAAGACGTTTTTAACTTTAAACTGTTGCTTCTGGCTAAAATACAAGTCCATAATCCATAATAACACTTCCTCCAGTGAAATCTCCTGTTGTCTCTCACATCAAAATCCAGACACATATTTGTTTCGAGCTGTTTTGGACTGTAAACGGTGCTTGATCTGTGCAGATTTCTCTCCTGATTCAGACCAGACCAATTTTTCACTGGAGGACGTATTATTATGGTTTATGGACTGGATTATTTCATATTTTAGCTAGAAGCAACAGCATTAATCTACTGTAGTAGTAATAATAATATTCTCATCATTTACTCACCCTCACATCATTCCAAACATGTATGACTTTGTTTTTTCTGTAGAACACAAAAGACATTTTGCAGGTAATATTTTCCACAAAAAAAGCATAATAAAAGTCATCCACATATACACATGTATTCTGCTGGTGCGATCATTTGTTTGACTGTCGTTTTACCTCTCAAGAAAAATGAATAGTTTCTCATTTACAGAACAGACCTTTACAATCGATGACATATTGACCCCTCACACTGAAACTAAATCATATTACTACAATAATTCAGCACGACTGACACAGAGAGATAATTGGAGATAATTAAAGACTCAGAAGTGCATTTCATTAATAATCTGGCGTCACTGTGTGTGTTTGTGTATTTTCACACTGTGCAGTAATGAAAACCGGCTCCGCTATAAACACAGCGTTTGCATATTCATCACATCATTTTCATGTCATGTCTATTAATTAGAGGCGTGTCTGTGAGCGTTTGGAGATTGTCATCGCTTCCGTAATGAAAATATCGCAGCTGAAGGAGGGAAATCAACAGACGCACAACACACTGAGAAAATATTCAGGCCTAATTTAAGAGTAATGTATTTGAACTGATAAACATACATAACATGAAGCTGATTAGTTTATGTTAAAACTTTGCAATCCAAATTGGATAGAATTTTTATATGCAATTCAAATACATCTTAAATTTAGGCCTACATACTGTATACTGTGTGTGTGTGTGTGTGTGTGTGTGTGTGTGTGTGT
>NW_015642562.1:1059955-1061796 GCF_001515625.1 Sinocyclocheilus rhinocerous
TGTGTGTGTGTGTGTGTGTGTGTGAGAGAGAGAGAGAGAAAAGGATTACATTTGAATGTATTTTTGAATAAATGCATGTTAAGTGTTAAAGGAAGGAATGCTGCAGAAATAAATTACAACTGAAACTTGCACTCTTGACCTGAAGTGTGTGAATATCTTGGATGTGTGTCCTACATTAAACAGCCTGGAACACATGAACAGCACACACACACACACACACTCACCCTTTGGATGTTGGCAGGAGATCTCATCTGACTGGCATTTGACATTTTCATCCCGGCACAAAGAAAAATAACCCATTAAGAACAGACGTGATTCTCCTCATTATAAACACTGTGTGTGTGTGTGTGAGAGAGAGAGAGAGAGAGCGAGAGAGAGAACTAGATGATACACTCAGACACACCAATACTTTTGGCAATATAATGTATATATATATATATACATATACACACACACACACACACACACATATATATATATAGTATTTTCTATATACAAACACATACACGTGCTTTTTCTGAGGTAAACATGGTGCTTGGTGCTTGCAAAACTATTTGAATAAATGCATTTTGCAAATTTGATTATTTAAACTAATTGCTTAACACTATGGATGGTTGTCAGAGCGTTGATATATAGTTTCTAATGTACTCTTGGTGGTTATTTGCATGAAGGTTTAAGGGTGTTTGGATCGGTTTCTAGATGGCTAGATGGTCAGAAGAGGCCATCCTCAAGTCTCTGTGATACTCTGTGTGTATGTAGAGAGAGAGAGAGAGAGAGACAGAGACAGAGAGATACAGCTTGCAGGTTCACTAACGGCAGGCATTAGACTCATCTTCACTTCACTGATAACAGAGCCTTCAGAAACACTTCCAGATATTTAACTAATCACACAAAAACAGCCTCAGTATGTGTGTGAGTGTGTGTTCTTGCTTTCAGCATATCCTTCTGTAAATCTCCCATTAAACTGGAGCTGTTTCATTTAAGAATCACATCTTAATTAAGTCCATAAAGCAACTAATCGGAGTCATGTCGCCGCAGCAGCTTTCACAGCGATACACGCTCCAGACAGCCGGCAAAAAACGCTCCGTGTTGTTTTGCAACTTTATCCGGTCACCACTGAGAACCCAAAACGCCCGAGATACAGCACGCAGAGAGTTTACCCACAATGCACCACAGAACGCCACAGCATGCCTGAGCCTCAGGCTGCCAAACGCCAATCAATTATTCATCCGCTCTTCATCCAGTCTTCCTCCTCTCCTCTATGGTTCTGGCTTTATCATGCATACTTAAAGCTGAGGCGTGCTAGAGGAGCGTCGAGCACAGAAAACATCGTATAAACATAACGACTCTCTTTAAGAAAAACCCAGACAGTTACTTTAAACCATCTGAGGGTGTGGAAAGAGCTGTGATAGACTGAAATCAGCCGGCCTGAGAGTCTCATCGATCAACCAAAGCGTGTGTTGCAATGTCAAATTTTCTCAAATCATGACGGACTGCAATTTACGCAAACACTTTTGAAGTGTGTACTCTGTCAGGGGTTTTCAAATATGCTTCATCATAAACAACAAAGCGCAGATTTACTGTATGTGCGAAGTAAGAGATTCATTTCACAGTGTAAATAGCTCCAGTAATTATAAGGGAGTTATTTTGAGAGCGCTTACCTCGCGCTAGACTTAAAGGGTTAGTTCACCCAAATATGAAAATTCTGTCATTAATTACTCACCCTCATGTCGTTTCAAACCCGTAAGACCTCCGTTCATCTTCGGAACACAAATTAAGATATTTTTGATGGAATCTGAGAGCTGTCTGACCCTGCATAGACAGCAACGCAACTGAAATGT
>NW_015642562.1:1062094-1089018 GCF_001515625.1 Sinocyclocheilus rhinocerous
TGTGTGTGTGTGTGTGTGTGTGTGTGTGTAAATCATCAGATGTAATCCCCTTTGTAATCGTTAACATTTTCATAAGTAACTGTAATTTAATTACACTCTTTTTTCCCCAGTAACTGTAACTGATTACAGTTACATGTATTTTGTAATTAAATTACGTAATTCCATTACATGCTACTAGTTACTCCCCAACACTGCTTTTAGCTTATGTTTACGTGCTACAACTCCCACTGTAAAAACAGATCATTAAAACTCTCTTTTACACGCTGGCAAAGTTTCAGATTCCTCATAATCAGCGATGCGCTTTCTAATTTTGACTCTTTCATATTTCACGCGCACTAATCCCACACGCTCGGCTCTGGTTTTGCTGACCGTGTTGTTCGGTTGTCTTAAAGAGACATAAAATGATGTTAGCATATGTTGTCTCTCGTTCTGTGTGTCTCGCGCCGCTCTGGTCCTTAAGGGAACGAGCTGTAATTATGAAACACCATTTGGAGCAGATTTTACTCATTAAACTTTCTTTCTGCCGCTGGAAAGCCGCCTTGTATTGCACGATCTGTAATCCCAATGTGATCTCATTAGGTTTTGTAGGTATTCCCATAAAAAGTTCCAGCACACATACATTTTTTTTTTCAGACATTTGGAGAGAAAATATAAACATCAACAGCATCTAAAATGTAAACAAATGAACTTCAGATTTCATTAAGTAAATTTGCCATTAAAAGTTATTCTCAGACCATTTTTTCCCCATTGTTTATTAAGAAAATATGAGATAAATAAGAGATATTATGAGATATGTATTTGAATTGCATATAACATTTTCATTGATTTAGTTTTAACACAAACGAATAAATCTGTGATGTGATACATATTTGTCAGACAAATATAAAATCAAATGTTATAAGCTTCCTGTAATAGTACTAATAAACTGAATGTTTTAATTGCACAAATACACAAAAACCAGATTATTTAACCAATATTTATACAGTATCCAATTTGTTTCAGTCTAAACTACCCAGAAGACCCTAGCAACCACCTAGCAACCATACAGCATCCAGAACACCCTAGCAACTGCCTAGCAACCACCTAGCAACCATTCAACATCCAGAACACCCTAGCAACTGCCTAGCAACCACCTAGAACACCCTAGCAACCCCCTAGCAACCATCCAGCATCCAGAACACCCTAGCAACCACCCACAACACCATTGGAACCACCAAGCAACCATAACATCCAGCATCCAGAACACCCTAGCAACTGCCTAGCAACCACCCAGCATCCAGAACACCCTAGCAACCACCCAGAACACCATTGGAACCACCAAGCAACCATAACTTCCAGCATCCAGAACACCCTAGCAACTGCCTAGCAACCACCCAGCATCCAGAACACCCTAGCAACCACCCAGAACACCATTGGAACCACCAAGCAACCATAACTTCCAGCATCCAGAACACCCTAGCAACTGCCTAGCAACCACCCAGCATCCAGAACACCCTAGCAACCACCCAGAACACCATTGGAACCACCAAGCAACCATAACTTCCAGCATCCAGAACACCCTAGCAACTACCTAGCAACCACCCAGCATTCAGAACACCCTAGCAACTGCCTAGCAACCATCCAGCATCCAGAATACCATAGCAACCACCTAGCAACCACCCAGCATCCAGAACACCCCAGCAAATGCCTAGCAACCACATAGCAACACCCTAACAACCACATAGCAACACTTCAGCCATATTTCGAATACATTTGTTTAAACAATAAACAGATTTACACTGATACTAAGCAATTTGAATACATTTGTTTTGAAAATATGATTATTTAAATAAAATTTAAAAAATGCAAATAGGTAATAATAAACTATGTCATGATTTTTTGAATGTAGAAATATATATAAATATACTTTTTTTTACCACATTTTACTTTTTTATTACTTTACTGTATGGAGAAGTGAGATACATCAAAGTGAAAGAGCTTGTCTGGAATGACAGTCAATGAAACAGACTTCCATTTTAACACTAAAAAATTCCACTAATGTGATCATGTGTTACTGATGAGGTTTGTCTGTATGATTCCCTCACTCACTTACATGCTAACGGCGTGTGATCAGACAGTGGCGCCTTCTCTCCGTATGATGAATATTCATGAGCACCTGCACTTACTCAGACCACAGTTTTACACACGAACGTTGGACATGCCAGAGTTTGTCCCACTCGTGTGTGTACATGGATCTGTCGGATGGATGTGGGATATTAGAGAACCATTCTGTTGCTCAAAGTATGATGTACTGTATAAAGAAACAAAATGGCAATGTTAACATCAACTTTGCAGGGTTGATCATCAACAAAGATGTCAAGTAGTGTTTTGTTTTGTTTTGTTTAAATATAATTTATATCAGGGTTATTATAGTTAACTTAAACTGAAGGCAAAAAAAAAAAAAGTTTGTTACTTGGAATAAAAGAAACGATAACTGAAATAAAACATAAAAAGTACAATAGTTGCCAACATTTCTCATTTCTGTTTAGTTAAACTTTAAACACTAAAATATATAAAACTAACTAATCTAAGGCTAATGTATTAATAAAACAACAAAATTATTAAAACTTTAAATTAAAGTGAACACTTAAAATATAAAAATAAAATCTAATTCAAAATAATAAACTATAATAGTATATAAATTATACTAAAATAACACTGATTTTATACTATTGCAATATTTTTTTATATTTTAAATATTTTTTTATAATTTTTTTTAAAACTAAGTTTTAGTTATTTTGTTTTGTGCTTTCTTCAATTCTATTAAATGTTATTTAAGTTTTAGTAATTTAAAGTTAGTACATTTTATTTCTAGTATTATTTGTTTATTTCAAATTGTTGCTAAGGCAACATTTAAATTTTTTTAGCTTTACGTTTTTTATCTAATATTTATGTTTTATTTCAATTAACACAAACAAGTTTTAGTTAGATGAGATTAGTTTTAGTTAACACTGACAACACTGAAGTATATTAACCAAATATAAATAGCAATGCAATGCTAAAATTTGTTCTGCAACTGTATGATTATCAACAGAGAGGATTGGTAACTGTGTTTTACACACATGCTGTTTGCTTAACATGTTTTATCATCATGCAAAATAGAAACTTCACATGGCACTTCAATCATTTCAAATATATTTCATTCATATCTGCACATCTCTAAGTTGAAGTTGGAAATGTTGATATTTCGAATTCATCAACACCATCAATCCTCTAATATAAAGTCTAGTCACAGTCGTGTAGATCTGAATCAGGATCATGGGAGAACATCAGGACTTACAGATGCACTGCTCAACTGTGTTACGCGCTCAGCTGTAGAGCCCTTCAGCCCGTGAGGGTTTATTGATATATCCACACTCACTCACACACACTCACACACACACACACACACACACACACACACTCGCACCCACAGCAAGCAGCACGTTTACGCCATTAGCATGTCATTAAGAAGCAGATGAGCGCCCAGATGCTGCATGCTAGCCTTCCAGCGCCCTGTGTGCTACGACATGAGCTGAATACTCGCACAAACACGAGCTCTTCAGTGTCAGTCTGTGTGTGTGGGGATCAACACATAGGACAGGCTCAGAGGAAAAACGCTGACATTTACGTTGCTTCTTGCACGTTTGGCGACACTTTCAAAGTGAAAGTGCATTCGGTTTTATCTGAAACAGCTGAATGTGAGTCTGGCAGCGTTTTATTACGATGGTTGACATACGAATTGAAGCAGTTCAGAAATGAAGTGTCCAGTGAGCAGAGTTGGGTACTGTATTCTAATTATTTTTCCTGATAACGCAGTAAAGTAATGCGTTATGCATTTTAAATTTATTTAATTTGATTGCAACTACTAATGTCAATAAAATTACGTTACTTAAGTTACAAATGCAGTGTTATGAATCATGTTTAAAATCATGTTTTGCACGTCAGTACACTCTAAAAAATGCTGGGTTAAATATAACCCAGTGCTGGGTAAAATAGGGACAAACCCAGCAATTGGGCTGTTTTGACCCAGCGGTTGGGTTAAATGTTTAACCCAACCTTCTGGGTAGTAACCCAACTGCTGGGTCAAAACAACCCAATTGCTGGGTTTGTCCCTATTTTACCCAGCACTGGGTTGTATTTAACCCAGCATTTTTTAGAGTGTATGCTATTTAATAAATCACCAGAGAATGCGAAATGGAGACGAGTCGTACAACATTTAGATGCAATGAAACATTAGTGCAACATATTTCAAAATGTTGTGCTCGATTTCACATATTTTAGTCTGGTATTATAATTTGGGAAAAGTTCAACTAGTACCGTAAATGCATACAAGTTTATGTCTCAATGACACTAATATAAGTTCAAAAAATGTTCAAGAAATGATCTCCTCCGCTGAATCAAGCCTTGTGTCGCATGGCGTTCTTCTTCTGAGGTAAATGCAAGGCTTATTCCTCACAGCGCGTCTTCTTCCAAAAACGAAAAGTAACATGAACTTGATGAATCTTCACACTTTGTTTACGGAGGTGATGTGGGCGTTTTCGCGAGTCTCACGTGGATGATTATGGTATGAATAGTGATAATAAGTTCAGAGGTGAAAGACTGTACCTTGCGTTGGTTTCATACGGATTACTTTAACAGAGAATACTTGTTTTCGACATGACTTACTTCATTTAAAAATAGACATTTCAGTCTTTCTTTAGACATATTTCTCATGTCTGTGTGTCAAGTATTCACTGAGTTTTCGTTCATTTTAGTGACACGTTTCAGAAAAATATTCGCGGAGACTGAGACGGCAGAAAGCGCACCCTGTTTGATTTCTTTATTTTACAAACACACAATATTTTGTTTATATTGCGAGTGTATACAAATAAAAGTAGACCTTTCAAATGATGTATTACTCTTATCTGTACAATCAAAAATGACGGAACATTTTACGTCTTTTTGCTGTTATCAGGAAAAAATGCAAGTGATAGTTCAAGTAGCTGTTTTGATACTTGTGTAATTTTTCAGTCAATATTAAATTACGGAAGGAACTATAAGTTTGACTATAACTTGAAAAGTAAAGTAAACTTGAAAGTAACTTGAAAGTAAAGTAATTAGTAATCTGATTACTTTTTTAATGCAGTAATCAGCAATGTAATCAAATTACAATTTTAAAGAAGTAATTAGTAATTTGTAGTGGATTACTTTTTTTGAGTAACTTACTCAACGCTGCCAGTGAGTGATGCTAAAAGCACATTCCGTTTTCTCCAAAACAGATTAGCGTAATTTTATGTTTGTGATACATTCCAAGTGAAATTTCCAATGAGTGGTGCAAAAGCGCATTCAGATTTATCCAAATCAGTTTATTGTGAATCTGGTAACGCTTTTGTAAGAGCCATTTTGTTGTTTGTTGTCTGAATCGCAGTATTTTGAAAAGAAATGTCCATTGAGTGGCACTAAAAGCAGGTTCAAATTTATCCTAAACATATTATCGTAAATCTGGCAGCTTTTTTACTGGTTGTTGTACGAAACGTGGCAGTTTGGAAATAAAATGTCCAGTGAGTGGCGCTAAAGGTGCATTTGGATTTATCTAAAATAGATTAATGTGAATCTGGCAACATTTTATTATGGTTATTGATGTACATTTCATGACACATTCAGAGTGATATGCCCAATGAGTGCTTCAGAAGAAGTGGGTTCAGTTTTAACCGATACAGATGACCGTGAATCTGGCAACATTTTATTACATTGGCTGACCTACGTATCGCGGCACTTCGAAAATGAAATCGGTAAATGCAACTGAAGGGTTAATGTACTATCACATTTAAAAATAACATAATACCTACATTAAACTTAACGAAAGCAAACGTGACATAAAAACACATTTGCTAAAGCAACCATGCTATTGTAGCTTGATTCAACGAGTCTTTGAGCACTTTTATTGTGTTTTACGGGACTCGACGCAAAATTAAAGTGCAATGCTGTACCAGGTGAACTACTGAGCAAGTTTATTACATCAGAAAAGCCATAAAAGAAAAGTCTGAGATCTCAATATGAGCTCTAATATTTGTCATTAGATTCTAACGATATCACATGATCTGAGCTGATATTCACATTTATATCAGAGCTTTTGTATGACAGATATTCTCTCTATTCTGTCACCAAAGTAATTTTAGGGGAAAAGTTTATGCCTTATAAAACATGAACGAGAACTCAAAATCTCCTGAGCTATAAAATAGCAGCCTCTGAGCAATATAACTTTCCACTGGGAAAGCAAGCGAAGAGCTATTTTGTGTTGAGTTTCTCATGAAATTGTGTGAAACCGAGCCAATTGCTCTTGTTACTTTTGATCTAATCAATAAATTGAATCTCTTCTTCTCTGGCACTGGGATCCGATACGTTCCTCCAGACTCCATTGATCGGCACATCATTTGAAAGCTTTCTTTGGAAGCACTTGATTTTAGAGTATTAAAGAAGGAGGTAAAGCGGGGTGAAGAAACACACCAATATAGAGCGAGAGAGATTTCACACGCATCAATTCTCTCACAACCTCCATGAAATACTGTACATGCTCAACACGGTAAAAAGAAATGCCCCTAAAATCAGAGCCATCCAGTTCTTTAATAACATCTCAGGAGGGCCATTAGTCATTGAGAGCGAGAGAGTCATTACACCTCACTGAGAGAGTCATCAAAGTAATGCCTCACAGACAGAGATACTACTACACCACTGCACAAGAGCTCACCGAGAGACACAACAACACCTCGAGTGATCAACTTTCCATTGATCTCTTTAAATAAAAGTTTTGTGTACTATGATAACATACTGTAATTTTAAGGCAATACTGGTAACACTTTATATATAATGCATTATAAAAGAAGTATTATAAGAATAGAACCTTATAATGCATTGCATTAATACATTTTAATACATTATGATACTTATCTATGCATTGTTACATTTAAAAAAAAACACACAACAAACAAACCTTATATTATTATAATGCATTTTAACGTTGGTTACAATTACTCATGAAAAGATATAATGCATTACAACATACATTATAAATACCTTGCATTATATATAAAGGTAGGTTTAATCGCAATATTCTCTGTAATTTTATGATTTTTACTGTACTTTTCATTTGAAAGTGCAGGTTTATACATGTAACACTACTCTAATAGTCTAAAGAAAATATGCTGTAAGCTAAATACTTAATTGTAACTAAAAAAGTAAAAAAAAAAAACTTGATTGTTTATATTTATTATTGTATATTTATAATTAGTTTTGGCTTTTGTACAATGGAAACAATAAACAATGTGTTCTTTAAATTTATTTGCAATTTTCACACAAAAAATAGTATTTATTTAAAAACATAGTATATACTGTTGTTCAAATCTTTGCTGTCAGAATCTTTTTTTTAAAGAAATTAATACTTTCATTCAGCAAAGATGAATTAAATTGATCAAAAGTCACAGTAAAGACATTTATAATGTTAAGAAAGATTTCAAATAAATGCTATTCTTTTCAACTTTGTATTCATCAAAGTATCCTAAAAATAAAACGCATCATGGTTTCCACAAAAATATTCAGCAGCACAAGTGTTTTCAACACTGATAATAATCAGAAATGGTTCTTGAACAGCAAATCAGCATATTAGAATGATTTCTGAAGATCATGTGACACTGAAGACTAGAGTAATGATGCTGAAATTTCAGCTTTGAACACAGAAATAAATTACATTTTACAATATATTCAAATAGAAAACTATTATTTAAAATTGTAATCAAATTTCACAATATTACTGTTTTTAATGGATTTTTTAAATCAAATAAATCCAGCTTCGGTGAGCAAAAGAGAGTTAAAAAACAGTGTATTTTTATGGGAATGGGAATGAAAAGTTACAAAACATGTCAATAAAAGTTGTCCAGTCCAGGATATTTAGTTAATTTAGAAAAATAATATTACATATTTACAGTTACAGAATAATAAATGTAATACATAATAAAATAAATTAAAATAATGTATTTCTTTACTGACGTATTATTGCTTAAAAAGCAAGTGGTGGCTCTGTCCAGCATTCAGCACCACGGACAGCAACATTCACACTCTATTACACACAGGAACCCTTCACTGATCGCTCTTAATGATTACAGCAGCCATACGCCATATTCCAGCCATCTAACCATTCAAGAGACAAGTTTCTGTCGTTTAAGTCTCTAAAGAAACCGAGGGAGCCTCCACAATCCGTCTGTCAGCGCCACCGGAGGCCGTAACGATTATGAATGGGCAATAAGACACAGCTGTGGCCTGACGCGTGGCCACGTGGAGACCCGTGCCGCAGGAACGAGCCAAATGTCATAAAGCAGTAAAACGCCGACTCGTATATTAACCGGAGAATATATAAATATGTGAGGGGATGAAAACCTTTTTAGAGAGGTGAACGCTGAGGAGAAACTGATCCGGGCTGTTCTGGAATGAAAAGGCCTGATGGATTTATGGGCTGTTACGTGCAAATAATCCGGAGGCAGAGTTTTCAGTCAGAGGATGAGAGAGAGAGAGAGAGAGAGAGAGAGAGAGAGCTCTTTACCTGCACAAACACCATTTATACTGTACTTTACACTATTTATTTTACTGTGGTTTGTTTACAATACATAAACTGTATTGCATGCTAAGTGTTATTGCACTGCCAGGGTGTTTGTACTTGTAAAAGGTTGCTATCCTGCTTTATTATGCACTGTAAAAATTCTATATTCCTGTGCTACTCTATTCTGTTATAATCTAGCTATATGTGCGTCATGTGTAACATCTGAAACTATTTTTTACGTTCTATTACACTTTATTTCATTCATTGTTTTTACTTTTTCATATATATAGAGAGAGACTCCTCAGTTCTATTATATTCTATTATCCTCAGTTCTGTTATAGTCTGTACTGTATTGTACTGTACTGTACACTTCTGTTCTATTATTCTCTATATAACTCCATTCTATTGTACTGTTCTCTATTCTGTTCTATTCTATTATTCTCTATATAATTCCATTCTATTTTACTATTCTCTGTTCTGTTCTACTATATTCTGTTCGTCTGTTCACTGTTCTGTTCTGTTATTCTCTGTAACTCCGTTCTATTCTGCTGTTCTATATTCTGATCTATTATATTCTATTCTACTGTACACTGTTCTATTATTCTCTATATATCTCCATTCAATTCTGTTATCTTTTCTTCTATTATATTCTATTCCATTGTACGCTTTTCTGTATTAATTTATTCTACTGTATTATATTCTGTTCTATTATATTCAATTCTTCTATACACGCTTCGGTTCTATTATTCTCTATAGAACTCCATTGAATTCTACTGTTCACTATTATATTGTATTCTACTGTACATTTCTATTCTATTCCATTCCATTATTCTCTATACAACTCCACTCTATTCTACTGTTCTATATTCAGTTATAGCATATTCTATTCTACTGTACACTGTTCACTGTACACTATTATTCTCTACAACTCCATTCTATTATACTGTTCTATTCTTCTATACACTCTTCGGCTCTATTATTCTCTATATATCTCCATTGAATTCTACGGTTCTCTATTATATTGTATTCTACTGTACACTTCTATTCCATTCCATTATTCTCTATGCAACTCCACTCTATTCTACTGTTCTATATTCAGTTATAGCATATTCTATTCTACTGTACACTGTTCACTGTACACTATTATTCTCTACAACTCCATTCTATTATACTCTTCCTAATCAGTTCTTTTGTATTCTAATTTCTCTATACAACTCCACTCGATTCTACTGTTCTATATTCAGTTATAGAATATTCTATTCTACTGTACACTGTTCCATTATATTATTCTATCACTCCACTCTGTTCCACTGTTCTCTATTCTATTCTATTCTACTGTACACTTCTATTCCATTCCATTCTTCTCTATACAACTCCACTCTATGATACTGTTCTATATTCTGTTCTATAGTATATTCTGTTCTACTGTACACTGTTCCATTCTATTATTCTCTATAACTCCATTCTATTCTACTGTTCTCTATTCAGTTCTATTCTATTTTCTCTATACAACTCCACTCTATTCTACTGTTATTGTTAGCTATTCTATTCTATTACATTCTATTCTACTGTACACTATTCTATTTGTTTTTCTCTGTACAACTCTATTCTGTTCTATTCTATTCTACTGTACACTATTTCTTTCCTATTATTTTCTCTACAACTAAATTCTATTCTACTTTTCTATATTCTGTTCTATTCTCTTCAACTGTACACTGTTCTATTCTATTCTGTTCACCTGTACTGAAGCTGAAACATGAAATTGTAGCTCATATTGTGTTGCACACGAGAGAAAGACATCAGAGGAGAACAGAAGGAGAGAGAAGTAGTGTGCACTAAACCCTGAACACCATGTTTCTGTGTCTGTAAAGAACGCAGGCGAATCCTCAGGGGCGTTCACACAGGACGTGTTCTTGCGTTCAAAAGCAGACAGACGCAGCGCACTGGGATGAAACTGAACGCAGGGGGGCTCGCGGCGCGTTTGTAAAAGTTGAGCTATTTTTAACGTGAAACGCCATGATAAAAACAAGGGTCAAAGACGAGCATCTAGTGCATGTTTGAAAACGTACACAAAAAACGCATCTATAACGAAATATTATATTCAGCAAACGGATATGCGGCGATCGAGCGGCTTCATGCGTGAATAGGCGGTATCAGGGCGTTGCTAAGAGGTTAGGTGATTCGCTCAGACTGAGTCCGATAAATAAAAATGTATTTAAAGCCTTATATAAGTTATATAACAATTAATATAATAATTATATATTTTATGTATTATATATTAATTAATATTTCATTTTTAAAAGTTTCAACTTTTATTCTTTTAAAATCTTAAAAATGTAAATGTAATGTTTTTGAAAAAAAATTCTAGGAATATTACGTGTATTTCAATGATCGGAAGTGAGTGTTTTAGCGTGTTACTCTGTGGTCGCTCGGGCGTTGTTATGATGTTCGTTTCCTGTCAAAAGAATCAACCCTCAAGTCACTTTGATATTCTGGTCTGTTTGTGGCTCGGGTCTCTCCTTCAATATGCTCCTGTGGGATTTTTCCACTGTTTTCTGGTCCAGCATGCGTCTGATCACTCTCAGTAAAGACGCGTGTAGTAAAGACTGTGGAAAATCGTTCACGTCTGCGGGATGAGTAACTCACTCAAGTTTAATTGGTATGCTTAGGGGTTTGTTTAAATATCTAGCCGTATGAGCAGTAGTAACAGCGGTACTTGTTTTAGCAAACACAGCTGAAAAGCCGAAGACCTCAAGAGGCAAAGAGCGCAGAGTGAGCTTGCGCGCATCTCTCTCTCTCCCTCACTCTCTCTCTCTCTCTCTCTCACACACACACACACACACTCTCAAGCGTTCATCCGGACAGATTCTTCTTCTTCTTCTTCTCTCTCCAGTGGATACTGCGGGGAACACACGGATTGCCTATAGGATGGATTGCTGAAACTCCCTTCGCGAGATTACCCATTTATTTCCTTTCATTTCTCTCCCGTCTCACTATCTCGTCTCCATCCGTCCATCCATGAGTCCAGACGGGTTCTGATTCGGACAGAATGCGGATCCTGGTGTTGATTCCGCTGCTGTGGGGACTCAGTGAAGGGGCTTTTCCCAGCAGTGTTCAAATCGGTGAGTTACACTTCTAACATGATGGCTAGATGGGCACTTTATTAACCCCACGAGGAATATCGCAGTGCAACAGATACGGTGTGCATATAGTGCATACTAATTCACAATAAGTAATCTATACACTGCGTTATACAAATACACAGAGATATGAGTCTAAAATAGGGTTTAAAGCTATTTTTTGCCTAAAGAGCGTTGTGTGCTGTAATGCCTCTTTGTTTTGGGGTTTAGGGGTTTCGTTCTTGCACTCTTCTCCTTAAAGGTGCTTTTGAGCACCAAATGCCTTAAGCCAATTAACTTAAAAGCAAAAGATTATGGGAATCAAATTTAAAATGTAAAAATCAGACCACATATTGGTTGACCACTACTTTTAAAATTGGGACAATTCATTGGACGCAAAGGGGACAAATGAGGGGGATAGTGTCTTTTGTGGTTACAGCCCTGCAAAGTGTCCAAAATTTGGTGCTATTTAAGCATATTTTCTTAAATGTGATATTTAATGGTTGTAGATTGGTTTGTAATTCTCTGCATGTGCAGTGTTATTAGGGTGGGATTATGTTTTCAAGGGTTTAGAGTACTTTAGCATGCATGAGTTGTGGTCATCGTGATGAAGACTGTGGTCAAGTGCATGTTGAGTGCGCTTTTGTACCTTTCATCACCAGTTCAGAGCATCACTGCAGTATTCAGTCTTGTCTTTCTGGTGCGATGTGGGATGACCTCTTCCCATCTGAGTCTGATCAAAGTTTCCCATTTCTCCAGATTTGCAGCTCTATGTTTGATTAATATCAACAAACCACTATGCATGCCCGCCCACCCCCCTCTCTCTTTCTCGCAGACACACAGTTCCCTCTCTTTTTGCAGGATGTGTCTTGCGTGTGTATTCAGTCACTGCATTGCTCATTGAGATGGAGAGTCTCACGCCATAATAAGATGCGGCCGCTGACTTGTGCGCCTTTGACAGCACTGCCGATAAAGTTAATACGCTAAATACGGACACACACACACACACACACTCACAGAGAGCGAGACAGAGAGAGATGCACAGTTGCACGCAATGCCTAATGACATTTGCATACCGCTGCAATGCAAATGCACAATGCTTCTGTTGTTCGTCGCAAATAAAAGCACGTTATGGGATCTCCAATTGCAGTTGAGCCAAAACGTCCATCAGAAAGAGAGAAGAATTGGGAGGATGTGATGAAACAGAACGTGACACTGGCCCTGCCAAGTGCAGACATGCATGCTCTGGTGACACCAACAACAAATGCGATCTTCCACACAGATAATTTCCATGATTAAAGGGACAGTTCACCCAAAAATGAGCATTTAACTCACCCTGCATGTCGTTCCAATCCTGTTTGACTTGCTTTAATCTGTGGAGCACAAAATAAGATGTTTAGCAGAATGTTCACACTGCTCTACACTCTTATAAACAATAGTTCTTCATTTGGCATTGATGGTTCCATGAAGAAACATTAACATCCATGGATACTATCCATTCCCCAAAAGGTTCTTTACGCTATTAAAAATTGTATCTTCTTTTTTTAGAAGATCTTATTTATCTTATTTTATCTTTTAAATTTATTTCATTTTTAAAGCAATAGTTCACCCAAAAATGAAAATTTTGCTTAACATTTACTCACCCTAAGGCCGTTCAAGATGAGTTTGTTTCTTCATCAGATTTGGAGAAATATAGCACTTGCTCAGCAATGGATGCTCTGCAGTGAATGGGTGCCGTCAGAATGCGAGTCCAAACAGCTGATAAAAACATCACAATAATCCACAAGTAATCCACGCCACTCCAGTCCATCTGTTAAAATCTTGAGAAGTGAAAAGCTGCATATTTGTGAGAAATAAATCCATCAAGGCCGTTTCAAACTACAAAATGTTGCTTCTGCCTAAAATACGAGTCCATAATCCATAATAACACTTCCTCCAGTGAAAAAGTGGTCTGGTCTGAATCAGGAGAGAAATCTGCACAGATCAAGTAGCGTTTACAAGCCAAAACAGCTCGAAACAAATATGTGTCTGGATTTTGATGTGAGAGACAACAGGAGATGGACTTTTTCACTGGAAGATGCGTTATTATGGATTATGGACTCGTATTTTGGCCAGAAGCAACAGTTTGAAGTTAAAACATCTTATAGATGGATTTGAACACACAGCTTGACTTCACACGATGTTAACTGCTGGACTGGGGGGTGTGGATTACTTGTGGATTATTGTGATGTTTTTATCAGCTGTTTGGACTCTCATTCTGACGGCACCCATTCACTGCAGAGCATCCATTGCTGAGACACTGATGCAATGCTACATTTCTCCAAATCTGATGAAGAAACAAACTCATCTTATAGTAAATGTTCAGCAAATTTCCAATTTTGGGTGAACCATTCCTTGAAGAGTGGATTTGTACAATAACAGTGTATGCAGACGAAAGCAAATGAGCTCCTAAAGGACAGAAAATCTGCATCTTGGAGCTCATTCACATTTTTGATCATTCCAATGTGGTGCATCAAGATTGGACATTGACAATCAGAGATACATGAGAACCAATGGCGTTTAGAGTTATTGATGTGCCATTTTTGAAAGTAAACGCAAGATTTTAGAGCTACAGTTGAGAGTATGGTTTACAGTGAAAGAAAAACAGAAAGTCATGCAGGTAAATGAACAATTTTCCACTTTAGGGTGAACTATTCCTTTAGGATACATAAGCACCTCTTTTCTTTCCTCTTTGCAGTCACTTACTCTTTCTTCCCCTCGCTCTTTCCAGGTGGGTTGTTTATAAGAAACACAGACCAAGAATATACAGCTTTCCGGTTGGCCATATTTCTCCACAATACGAGTCCGAATGCCACGGAAGCCCCTTTCAATCTGGTTCCACACGTCGACAACATCGAGACGGCCAACAGCTTTGCTGTCACCAATGCCTGTGAGTGAAAATTGTCAAAAGTTATGTGAGACAAAGTCTAAAACTGAATCGAGTGTGTTTTGATTAGGTTCTTTTCATTGTTCAGAGTCACATTTGACTTAATGAAGAGTGAAAAACTGACGCTTTCAAAACATTGATCTGTTTGTTTGAGTGGCCTGACTTGTCAAATTCTGACTTAACCAATGGAGTGAGTTTGGGGGCGGGACTTTGTGTTTGATGACCAATTGCAGACGAGGTGGGGCGTTGGGAGTGTCTCAGAAACCTGTTTCATTATTTTTGCTATTCTGTGTGGGGAAATGATACACTGCAGCTTTAAAGAGCAACTTTTTCATATATTCAGCGTGTTTGGTGCATGCATATACCTCAACATTAACTCTTGACCAGCTTTCACCTTGCTTTGGTGTGCATCTGTACGTCTCTGGGCTTGTTAGGATAGTTGTTAGCAGATTCATTTTCAGTTGCCTGTGATTCAAGTCAGAAACAAAAAGGGCTGTAGTCCAGAAATGTTTTCTATGCAGACACAGACACAAGTGCTTGAGCATTGCAAGTGTATAACCTGTTTGCACACACTCTTAAAAATAAAGGTGCTTAAAAAGTTCTTCACAGCGATGCCATAGAAGAACCATTTTTGGTTCCACATAGAACCGTTCGGGTCAAAGGTTCTTTAAAGAACCATCTCTTTCTTACTTTTTTATAATCTGAAGAACCTTCTTTCGCCACAAAGAAGCTTTTGTGAAACAGAAAGGTTCTTCAGATGTTAAAGGTTCTTTATGGAACCATTTAGACAAAAAAGGTTCTTCTGTGGCATCGTGAAGCACCTTTATTTTTAAGAGTGTACTGTAAAAACCTCAGCACTCAAGAGGCCATAGCGATTGTAAAACCCTTTTACCAGTTAAGTTCAATTAACACAATCCACATTAATCTACATGAACATGTGCATTAGATTCCTTTACATATCTGTACTTCACTGGGAGTCAATGGCACTTACCTGTATCATTAATTTTAGTGCAGTAACGATCAATGTTTGGACAGCAGGCCTCAAACACGTCACTTTGGGTCCCTCTCAGATATTGTGCTTCACTGGATGTCAATGAGAGCGTCATAAGCATTGGAAAAAGCATAAAAGCATATTGAGATGAAGTGTATTGGACATTGAGCTTTTAATTAATGTATTTATGTATTGCCTTTTCAGTATGATGATTGTGTGAGCTTTGAAATGGTCTGGCTTGGAGACTATATTGTTCAGATCTGCTCTCTTGACTACTGGCATTTGTAAATATTGCAAAACAGATCCAACACAATCAATTATTTTAATTTAATTAGTAGATGTGCAGTTTTAAAGAAGTAATCTAAGAGAAAGATTAAGCAAATATTATGACTTCTGAACCACTAGCGGCATCAGATTTTAGCAGTTTTATTTTAGTATTATTTATACACTATTATAGTTTATATTAATATTATTCATTTTTTTAGTTAATTTTAATTTAATTTATTTATTTTTTGTAATTGTATTATGTGCTTTTGCCAATTTTATTATTATTCAGTATTATTATTATTATATTTAATTATTATTATTATTATTTATATTACTGTTTAGGTTTATATTTTTAAGTTTTAATTCATATTTATTTCTAGTTTGTAATTTTAGTCCTTCAACTTAAAACTTATTTCACTTAGTTGCCTATGCAACATTTCTCATTTTTCATCTAACATGATTTTCAGCTTGATATATTGATTTTTAATAGTTTTAATTTAACGACAATAACCTTGGCTTTAACTGGTGGTGAAACTGAAAAAGTGCCAACTCTTTTCTTTCATATTGTTACATACATCCTAGTGTAATGGATTATCAACAAAGAAAAAATGTGGGGCGGAGACTTGCGTTTATGCATCAGTTGTTGATTGGATGTTGAGATGTGGGCGTGGCACTCTAAAGTGGATGAAGGGGCGGGGTTTAACCTGACTAAATTATCAGAGAAGTCATACATGCATCACCAGAAAGACGTCTGTCATTTTCACCAAAATGTCCAGTTATGACGACATTATGAAACATTTTTAAAAATAAAAAACACATAAGCGATCAAAATATGATCGATAACATGCATTTAAAAACAGATAGGGTGAATTTTCATTTCATGCCACTTCAAAGAAACCAGAAACCAAAATACTGATCTAAAGAGCCTATAATGAAAAATAAAGAATCTCAAAACACTAAAAAAAAAAAAAAAAAGTAAAAAAGATGTCACTGGGGCGGTTCCCTTGCAAAAGGAACTAATATGTACCATTTAGGCACTAATATGTAAACTTTAGGAACTAAAATGTATCTTTAAGATGCCCAATTGCACACTTTAGGGGTAAAAAAAATAAAAGCACAAAGGTGGACCGCCCCAGTGACAGCTTTTGTACCTTTTTTTCTGAAAGTAAAGAATCTTCTAGCAACTCAAGCCTAAACAGCCAAGAATGGCTCTTGATAAGAACTTAAGGAACCGCTGAAGAACCTCTAAGAGCAAAAGTCAGACAGGGAGCAACCGAGACGAGTCAATCCCAGTTTAACCTCTCTCCCGCTGGGCACCAACCTCTCGCACTCCTGCACACTGGATGCCCAGCCTGAGTCTGCAGAGTCTGCAGTGTGTGTGTGTGTGTGTGTGTGTGTGTTATCTCTGTCCTGGCTGCCTTCCAGCTCTTTTAGCCCTCATCAGCTGCGGAATACTGACAGCTTTGGGAATGAGGTGTGTGTGTGTGTGTGTGTGTGTGTGTGAGATAGATGGAGAGAAAGAGGGAGAGAGGTGAAGTTAATCGTTTCCTGCTCGTCTCCTCAGGCTGCAGGAGAGAATAAGGAGTGGAAAAGGTTTTCTCTTTTATCCTAACACACCTTTATCTGAGAGCTTAAAAGCAGCGAGCAAAATCAATCTCTGAATGAGTTTGAGCTGAGAGAGGGAACGTGTAATGAATGGAATCAGGAGATGGAGGGATTTATTTAATGAAAGGGGAGGAATGAAGAAATTACGGGAATGATATGTTGTCAAATGCAGGGGACAGAAGGAGAAACGGAGGAAACGAGAGGGAGGAGATAAAAGAGACACAGGAAAGAGAGATAAATGGATGGGTGTGTCGTGACCTTTGTGCAGCAGTAAATGTTTAGAGCACATACTGAGAGAGAGAGAGAGAGAAAGAGACTAAAAGATAAAAACAGAAGCAATAGATTGATGGATGAGAAAGAAAGAATGACTTGGATGGATGAATGAATGAAAACGGAAAATGGACAGATGGACAAAATGAACAGGCAGAATGACAAAGATACAACGACAGAGATCGAATGAATAAACAAACAATAGAACAAACAAATGATAGATAAAATGAACAACAGTTAGACAAAATGAACAATAAAATGAAAGACAGACAGAAAGATAGAGAGAGCGAGAGAGAGAAAGAATGAACAATAGCATGAATGACAGAATGAATGATAGATAGAACAAGTGATGGAATGATTGATTGATTGACAGAATGAACAAATGATAGAACGGACATTAGAATGAACGAATGAACAATAAAATGAATGATAAAACAAACGTTAGAATGAATGCATTAAAAATAGAATGAACAAATGATAGAATGAACTTTAGAGTGAACGAAAGAAAAATAGAATGAATGATAGAACTAACATTAGAATGAACGAAAAAAAAGAACAAATGATAGAATGAATGTTAGAATTAACAAACGAATGATATAACGAACGTTAGAATTAACAAACGAATTATATAACGAATGTTAGAATTAATGAACGAAAGATAGAAAGAATGATAGAATGAACTTTAGAATTAATGAATGAAAAATAGAACGAATGACAGAATGGACATTAGAATGAATGAAAGAAAAATAGAACAAATGAGAACGAATGTTAAAATGAATGAACGAAAAAGAACAAATGATAGAGTGAACATTAGAATGAACGTTAGAATGACAGAACGAACGTTAGAATTAATGAATGAAAAACAGAATGTATGATAGAATTAACTTTAGAATTAACAAACGAAAAATAGAATGAATGATAGAACAAACGTTAGAATGAACACACAAAATATAGAACAAATGACAGAACAAACGATAGAATGAATGATAGATGCAATGAACGAATGACAGAATGAATGAAAAATTGATAAACAGACAGATGATATAATGAACTATAGGATGAATAAACTAATGAACAAAAGTTTATTTGTACATCCGTCCGTCTGTCCATCTGTCCGTCTGTCCGTCTGTCCGTCTGTCTGTCTGTCTGTCTGTCCGTCTGTCCGTCTGTCTGTCTGTCTGTCCGTCTGTCTGTCTGTCTGTCTGTCTGTCCGTCCGTCCGTCCATCTGTACGTCCGTCCGTCTGTCCGTCCGTCCGTCCGTCCGTCCGTCCGTCCGTCCGTCTGTCCGTCTGTCTGTCTATCTATCGTATGCTAATATAATGTTGGGTTCATATGTGGTGCTTCAGTCTAACTGGGTTAATCAGAGTTCAGTCCGCTCTGTCATTCACACACACACACACACAGACACACACACTTGGGTTTCCATGTTTTATGGGGACGCTCCATAGGCGTAATGGTTTTTATACTGTACAAACCGTATTTTCTATCACCCTACACCTAAACCTACTCCTCACAGGAAACTTTCCGCATGTTTAGATTTTCAAACACTTCATTCTGTATGATTTAACAAGTTGTTTCATCATGGGGACCAAAAAAAGGATTTCGAATTTTGCCATAACGTAGGGTTTACCAGGACCACACACACACACACACACACGTGCGCGGGTCGCAGCAGAACTCATTTTAAATAAAATCAAGCTTCATGACACTTGTGAGGCTCTTTTGTCAGGGAATCATCATCATCATCTCAACAAGGCATCACAAACATCCATTAATCCACCACAACACACACACACACACACACACATGATCTCGAGCCGTGTGTGTGTGTGTGTGTGTGTGTGTTAAACCTCACGTCTGCTGAATCACACAGCCAGGAGCTTCAGTCTCTCACTGAATGATGTGTGTTTGCTCTCTAGTCGAGTGAGTAATGCATGAACCCTCCATAGGCGTAATGGTTTTTATACTGTACAAACCGTATTTTCTATCACCCTACACCTAAACCTACTCCTCACAGGAAACTTTCCGCATGTTTAGATTTTCAAACACTTCATTCTGTATGATTTAACAAGTTGTTTCATCATGGGGACCAAAAAAAGGATTTCGAATTTTGCCATAACGTAGGGTTTACCAGGACCACACACACACACACACACACGTGCGCGGGTCGCAGCAGAACTCATTTTAAATAAAATCAAGCTTCATGACACTTGTGAGGCTCTTTTGTCAGGGAATCATCATCATCATCTCAACAAGGCATCACAAACATCCATTAATCCACCACAACACACACACACACACACACACATGATCTCGAGCCGTGTGTGTGTGTGTGTGTGTGTGTGTTAAACCTCACGTCTGCTGAATCACACAGCCAGGAGCTTCAGTCTCTCACTGAATGATGTGTGTTTGCTCTCTAGTCGAGTGAGTAATGCATGAACCTGTCTATGACCTGTGCTCTGTGTGTGTGTGTGTGTGTGTGTGTGTGTAAATGTTTATCTATGTGTTGCTGGATCTTGATGTCTTGAGATGGTTCTGTGAATCTCTTTACTGACTCATTCATTTATTCACCCGCAGCGATTGTCTCAATGTTGCATCAGAACGTGTGTTTGTGTTTCTGTCATTCATAACAAAAAATATAATTTATCATGAAGACAGACAGCACAAGCACATTTTACGTGCAAACACTTGACAATAAAGGTAAAAATGATAAAACAGTAGATGCGTGGAAAATGTAGTTAAAAATTGTTCCATGTAACGCATTCATTTTAGTGGAATTAAAATGCCTATTTTAACTAGCCAAATTTCCAAAACACACGACATAAACAGTCTTTAATCATTTTCCTGAATTAGAAAATCTAAGTTAAATTCTGAGAAACATAAATGATTAATTCACCTCCTGAGAAGCAAGTCATTTATATGACAGATGCAAAATGAATGAATCATTCATGAATGAACCATCTCTAAAGTCCACAAAACAAATCACAAAAAAGCAGCTCCATTCAGTTCAATTAAACTACAGAATGATCTAAAATGCATGTCCATTCTTTTTTAAGTTTTTGTTCTCTTATAATGTTTTATACTACAGAATTTGATTTATAACCACATACAGATAGATTCAATCTGTGACAAAAAATGAATTGAAACCAGTGTTGTTAATCTTAATTAAAACAAAAAACTGTTCAATATTGTTTTCGTTAATTGAAATAAAGGTGAAATCAAATCAAATACAAATATTAGATACCTTAATAAACAAACAAAAATTGTAATTTTTGCCATGGCAACTAACTGAATTAAATAAGTTTAAGTTGAAGCATTTAAATTACTAAATCTAAAACTGAAATAAAAAAATTAGAGCTACAAAGAAATATTTTTTAAAAGGTATTAACATTTTTCTTTTCAGTAAATGAAATAGAGTTTAAATAAAATATAAATATTAGATGAAAAACACAAACTTAAAAAAAAATCATAAAATAAAATTAGAAATGGTACCTTGGCAGCTAACTGAAATAAATAAGTTTAAGTACTAAAATTACTAAACCTAAAAATGACATAAAAATAAGCTAAAGCTATGAAGAAATATTTGTAAAAACTAAAATCTTTTTTGGTATTTGGTAATTGGTAATTGATACAAAGCTTAAATAAAATGAAATATAAATATTGGATGAGAAACACAAATTAAAAAAACAAACAAAAATTTTGAAATGTTGCCTTGGCAACTAAATTAAATCAATAAGTATAAGTTGAAGGACTAACATTACTAAAACTAAAACTGAAATGAAAAATTAAAGCTATGAAGAAATATTTTACAAAAGTTTTTTAATTGAAATAAAGCTTAAATAAAATAAAATCTAAATATTGGATGAAAACGCAAACTTAAAATACAAACAAATTTAGAAATGTTCCGTTGGAAACTAAATAAGTTGAAGTTGAAGTACAAAAATGACTAAAACTCAATCTGAAATGAAAATAAATAAATAAATAAAGCTATGAGGAAATATTTTTTAAAACTATTAAAATTATTTTCAGTAATTGAAATTAAGATGAAATAAAATACAAATTTCAGATTAAAAAACGCAAACTTAGAAAAGCATACAAAAATTTGAAATGTTGCCCTGGAAACTAATTAAGTTGAAGTACTAAAATTAAAACTGAAATAAAATAAAGCTATGAAGAAATATTTTTAAAAACTAATAATTATGAAATAAAAAGCACATAACAGAATTACTAAACCTTAAATTTTGAAATTAAAACGAAAACTTAAAATTTCAAAGAATAGCTATTTCTATAATAGTAACTTCTAAAATAACACATTTCTATGTGGTTTAAAATCAGATCAAGCAAATCTAAACGTCAAATCAAATATGATTTTTGCTGATCAGAGTCAGACTAACAACTAAATGTATTTGAGTCAGATACAGCAACAAAACCCATCTGAACAAAGCTGAAGTCTCATAACAGTCTGATGGTTATGACAGCCATAACACAGAATGAAGTAGAGAGTTAGTGTGTGTAAAGGTCATCGCTGTGGGTCCCTTTGAATGGCACTTAGATAAATGCTCATCAATATTAACTATCCCACAGTCCCGTCACGGCTCTGTCTCCTTCTGCCTGCCTCTCTCTATTTCCCATAACACGTCAATGAGGCTCCAGACCCAGAGGTCGACCCCTGCTGTGACCCTTCCTCACACACACACACACACACACACACACGCACGCACACACACAGTATGGCTCTGAATGGCAGCTGATAATGACGAGTCTCTATTTTTAGAGCTGAACTTTCCTTTAATTGAGCCTCAGTCAGGGATGTGTGCAGGTGCTCATGTTGTTTCTCTATCTTATGTCAAAGTTCATTCCTTAAGATCAGATGTTTTCTACATTATATGTACCTGCAGCCAATCAAATGACACTTTCAGGTTTTCTGCATGAATATTTTGGGGTCTAAAATGAATACATTCCAGCTGGGATAGTATGTTTACTGATTTCATTCAGTTTACCAACATTCATTATTCATTAATCATTATATCATCATTAATTATTCAGAGTACCTGCAAGAAAACAGCCAGGAATTAGATAAGTGAATCTCACAAAAACACGTCTAGGTTGTATTTCACCATTTTTTTTTAAAAAAAAGAAGAAATTATGATATTTTATATTTTGTTTAAAGAAAATAAAGCCTGTTTTTAGTACCATTAAGGATAATTTCTATACTGTAAAATTATCACTGTAATGCATCCAGATTTTGTGTAATTCTCATTCTCATTATCTTTATATTTATATATAACTTTTCCCAAAATAATATTAAAAACATAAAAATAGTATTTCTAAAAGTATTAATTTTTTTAAATTATTTAATTTAAAATGTATGTAATTGTACATAAGTTGTAATACTTCACAAGTTAAATAAATAGATAAATATATTTATATATAACTTTTTAAAATAACATTTTAAGAAATAATAATATTCCTTAAATTGTTGTTTTTACAATTACTTAATTGGAAATTTATGTAATTGTGCATAACTTGTAATACTTAACTATTTAAATAAATAGATAATAGTTGTATTTATATATAACTTTTTCAAAATAACTCAAAGAAATAACATTATTTCTTAAAATATTATATTTTTTTAAATTATTTAATTGAAACTTTATGTAATTGTGCATACGTTAATACTTAACTGAAATAAATAGATAAATAGTTGTATTTATATTTATATATAACTAAAAAGAAATAATATTTTTAATAAAGTGTTATTTTTAAAAATATATATTTAATTAAAAATGTATGTAATTGTACATAAGTTGCAATACTTCACAAGTTAAATAAATTGATACATATTTATATGTATTCATAACTGTCAAAATAACATTATCAATAATATTATTATTATGTTTAAATATTACAGACAATCATTCAATTTAAAATTCATGCAATTGTACATAAGTTATACTTCAGGATTTAAATAGTTACAGAGGGAGAGAGAGAATTATGAACATTTCTCATAAACTGTCTGGATGCATTATAGTAATGTGAATTTAGGAGGAAATGTGCTTAATTGTCATGAAAATATTGTAAAAAAAAAAATCTTAATAGGTTCTTCATGCGGGATACAATTTAATAGCTCTAGAAATGTGATTTGACTGTCATTGGTTTGACTGACAGATGGAAACATGCACAGATGCAGTAGCCTGCAGCAATCAGGTACAGAGCTTGAACACGTGTTTGGTGTGTCTCTGCCATCTGTGTGTGTGTGAGAGAGTGTGTGTGTGTGTGTGTGTGTGTGTGTGTGAGTGTGTGTGTGTGTGAGAGAGAGAGTGTGTGTGTGTGTGTCTATGAGAGAGTGTATGTATATACTTGGTTACCTTGGCAACAAATAATGGCTGATTTGCTGCAACAGAAATAGTTTGATGATTCATTCTGTTGGGAACCAATCAGAAGAGAACTTTCTCTGTAACACACACACACACACATTCGGATAAATACATGGTCAGAAAGTCAGTACCAAACACTTTATCAGTCACTCTGAGTTTTGAGATGAACAGAAAACAAAGCATTTGTATCTAACAATCTACTTCAGGCCAAATCGAAAGTAACTGTGTCAACATTTAATTAAGCAATAAGACAGAAGAGTTTGTGCTACTGTATATTCACTCTCCTTGAGTTATAAGCCACTGTATTAATACTCTGTGCTCTCTTTATGCATTTATTTCTTTCTCTATGTGTGTCCATCTGTCTCTCGCTCCATGGCAATAAAAAGCTTATTCCATTAATGGAAACAACTTTATTGGCGGTCATGGTAAAGCCCCGTTGCCATGGTCCACCCTTGACTGACAGCTGCATTGTCATGGTAACCAAAACAGCAAGTCACTTTGCTGAAAGTGGGCTGATCATGACTTCTTACTGAGCAGGAAGTGTGTGTGTGTGTGTGTGTGTGTGTGTGTGTGTGTGTGTGTGTGTGTGCGCGCGCGTGCGCATGCGTGCATTTAAGAATAGAGCTATCGTTTCAACAGTGGCTGTAATTTCAGATCTAAAACAAGACTCAGACTTGATTCCCTTGGGGAAACACATGTACTATTTTTGCAGTATGCTGTAGACAATTTTTTTTTCTGCATGCAAATTGCATTTACTAACCGTAACCAACAACCTAATTCGCTCAACATTTCTGGTCACACTGACTGGTCACACATCATTTTGTTAACATTGTACAATTAACATTAATTAATGCATTAACTAATAATGAGCAATACATTTGTTGCTATATTTATTAATCTTTGTTAATGTTAAAAATTGGTAGGATATACTGCATATCTGTAATGATGGTCTACTGAATGGCAAGTTGTAGATGAACCCAAGTGCAGATTTATTATATAGAGTGAAATCCAAAAATCCAAACAAAACACAAAGGCTTGGCTTGACTTGAAACAACTCACCAAACAGAGGTTAATACGTTCAATACACGACAAAAGACAAGGGCAACATGAGGCCTATACAGTATCTCACAGAAGTGAGTACACCCCTCACATTTTTGTAAATATTTTATTATATCTTTTCATGTGACAACACTGAAGAAATGATACTTTGCTACAATGTAAAGTAGTGAGTGTACAGCTTGTATAACAGTGTAAAGGGTTAGGTTAGGGTTAGGGTTAACCCTAACCCTAAGGTTGTGTTTGCGGAACGATGTATGTTATAATACATCGTGTACACTCACTAAACAAGTGAGAGTGGAGAGATTCAATAGAACAAAGGAACCAATAGCAGGAATACATGAGGACAAAGGAACCACATGACTAGACAGGAACCATGACTAAACTCCAAAATAAAAGACATGAAAACATGAACATGAAACAAACCCCAAAACCAGGTGTGACAATATAAATAACTTTAAAATTTGGTAGGATTTACTTTTAAATAGTTTTCACTCAGAAATTGCTAGTAAACTTCACAAATTATTACAAAAATGCATTGAATTAAATGTGAAATTCTGAACTAGAAAGACTGAGATAGTATTTTCTTCTAAAACATACTCCAATAATGATTTACTTTTTTTTTACAGCAACAAAATCTTTTTTTTTTTTTTTACAGTGTAATAAAAATACAGCTATTTATTGTTAGTTTATGTTTTTGCCACAGGATAAAAAATAAAAAAGGTAATTGCATCTTTTTATCTCATAATTAACACTTTTTTTCTCGCAAGTAAAAATAGTGAGATGTAAACTCAAAATTAATATAAAAAAAAAAAAATTACAATACGTAAACTCAGAATTCATAGGAAAAAGTAAAAATTGCGAGATGTAAACTCTGAATTCATAGAAAAAGTAAAAATGTTGAAATTTGGAATTGTGAGAAAAAGTCAGAATTATGAGATAAGAAGTCACTATTACCTTTTTTATTTTTTAAACAAGATTCCATAATATACAGATACAACATGTAGTAAATGTTGAAATTAACATGAACTAAGATTAATAAATGCTTTATAAGTATTTTTCATTGTTCATGTTAACTAATGGAACCTTTATTCTGAAGTGTTACCACGGTTTTTAACATACTGCAATATTTTACACTTTAAAGAAAGCCTGAAAGTGTATCATTGCATACTGCATACTATTTCAAACACTATTTTTAACTGCTTGTGTTACACCAGTATTTAATTTCAGACACAACCACACACTATATCACATATCAGTCCATTGTGTCATATATAAACATTACAAACATGTGTACATGAGCAGATCGTTTCTGTTTAGATTAAAACACATGTCTGTTATATCAGATTTCTTAACCGGTGGGTAGGGCCTGTTCTAACAGGGAACAACAATGCTAAATAAATAAATAAAGAATAAAACGCAATTAACCATATAACTGTGCATCATAAAGACAGCAAAAAAAATATGCTTATAACCTTTTAAAAGGGAGGATGACAAAATTGACATGAATTTATCTGTCATTAGCTTAGTCAAATTAGACGGATGAGAACTATAATATTGCTACAGTACATATATTTATTTAGATATATATTATAAAATGTTAATATATATTGATATTGTTTTGTCCTAAATAGTATAAATAAAATAAAAAATAATTATATAAAATATATCAAACACTATATATATATATTGACCCTTATGACTGGTTTTGTGGTCCGTGGT